>NW_004524690.1:928973-954183 GCF_000260255.1 Octodon degus
GTCCACAAACACTATTAGAACAAAACTTCTTATCCATTGAAATAAGAGAATGTAGCTGTATATCTATCCTAACTACTTTGAATATACAGATACAAAGTGATCATTAATTTTTATCCCCTTTTTTGTTTAGTTTTGTCAGAGAAGGGTATTCCATCATCATTAAATGTTGTAGGTGTGTGAATTCAACAAAACATTCCAATGTAGTCCAGTAGTCCATAATATTAGTGGGTTTTCTGTAGTACTGGCAAAGTCAGAAGTTGTTGACTTGAGCCCTTTAAGCACAGCATATTAATATGGCTTCACCCCTTATAGCTAGTTTTTAACACCTTTATGCTGGATGGTTAAGACCAAGATAAAGCAAGATCTATATAACAAGAAATGTAACTTTTGTGTCAGATAAGGTCAGCCAAGTCCCCTCAGGATTTATCGTGAAACCCTGTACCATACTTTGTAGATCCTTTGTCAGTGTCAGCTATGTGGATGAGTCACAGCCATTGCTTGACCAATTTGCTCTCTGAAAGCCTGAGAGAATGGTTTCTCTACATGTGACTCTCCTTAGGCACATTCTACATCATCAATCACATTCCCCTGTGGGCCCATAATCTCCTTGATCAGAAAAGTTGGGACACAACTGAATTACATGATGTTACAGTATAGGTTCTCCTTTGTCCTGAGTCTTCACTGACCTTGAAAGGCTAGGGCCAAAATGTTGGCTGACCTTGCAACCCTTGTTTTTCTCTAATTATTGGTCTGCAAACTTAGGTTGTTAACTGTCCAGAAGAGAAGCTTATTATTACCCTACAACACATACAGTTCGGTTTAACCTAACTGTCTGTCTGAATATCAAACATCTTAGGCATGTATTTTCTACCAAGTATTGATATGTTAAACTTTAAGTCCCTACAGAATATGAAGAAAAAAATTTAAGAAATTTAAAAATATAAAAAACTATTAGATATTTTTACACAGAAATTTAGAAATCTAACCATACACAGCATTGTAGCAGGACAGTCCTGAGACATTTTTTTTCTTCTGTTTCTATTTTTCATTTATTACCCTTTTTAAAAAACCAAATGTTTACTTTAGAGACAGTATGACAATAATTGATATGTCATGACAAGCAGTAAATAGAAAGATATTCCCTGCTCCTGGATAGGAAGAACCAACATTGTGAAGATGGCCATACTACCAAAATTGCTGTACAGATTTAATACAGTCCCTATCAAACTACGACCAACATACCTCACAGACCTAAAGAAACTGTTCCTAAAATTTATTTGGTACTAGAAAAGACCTAGAATAACAAAGACAATCCTGGCCAATAAAGACAAGGCAGGAGGTATTACAATTCCTCACTTGAAATTATACTACAAAGCTATAATGATAAAAATGAGCATGGTATTGGCAACAAAATAGACCTGAGGACCAATGGAATAGATTAGAAGATGCAGAAGCATCTAGTAACATACTCAGCCACCTTATCTTTGACAAAGGGGACAAACGTGTTTACTGGAAGAAAATAGCCTCTTTAACAAATGGTGCTGGAAAAATTGGCTCTCCACATGCTGAAAACTAAATATTGACCCAGGTCTATCACCATGCACTAAGGTAAAGTCAAAATGGATTAAAGATCTAAACATTAAAACAGAAACAATCTCCTGGAAGAGAAAGTAGGGGGAACTCTTGAAGACATAGGGGTAGGCAAAGAGTTCATGAACAAAAATCAAATCACATGGGTAATACTTGAAAGAATTTACAACTGTGATCTCCTCTTATTGAGAAGTTTTTGCACATCAAAAGAAATTACCAACAAAGTGAAAAGACAACCCACATATTTGGAAAAAATCTTAACTAATAAGACTTCAGACAAAGATCTGATCTCTAGAATTTGTAAAGAACTAAAAACCATTCGGACCCCAAAATTTAAAGACCCAATGTAACTTTTTTTTTTTGGGGGGGGGGTTTACTTTCATAGAAATTCACACTAAGAATTTATGCTGACTGCCAGAAGAAACTTAGAATTGGACTTTTTGCCAGTGCTAGTATTGTTGAGACATTGATTATTATATTTATAATACATATGGGTGGTTGTACATATTATGTTAGAGAAAATTGTGAACTTGCTTTTTCTTTATTTCTACATTAAGTGTGGTTTAAGGAGAGGTGTTAGGTTAGCAAGCTGTTGAGGGGTAAAGTGTGACCATTAATCCAACTATGTCAACTTTATTGGATGACAAATGCCCAGGAGATTAATAAAGCACTCCCTGGGTGTGTCTAGTTGGGTCATCATGGTGTTACCTTCACTATTATATGTTGTTCCTCACCTATCCTTTTCTGGCAATGTTTCCCTGTTTTACTGCTGGGCCTTCGCAAGCAGAGCAGTTTTACTCTTCCATACCTTGCCCCACTATGTTTATATCTTGGAATCAGCCAAGTACAGACCAAAAATGTTAGCCAGTTAAAACTATCTCACAATAAGTTGTGTGTGTCAGGTATTATACTGAGCAATGAGAAAGTTAATACAGTGTATTTGTACATTTTTCTATTTTATTTTCTAAGAATATTTGCCTACAGAAGAAAAAGAGGTGATAGGTGGATATTACTTTGAGAAATAGAGTGTGAAAGAGAACAAAGAGGAGATAGAGCAAGGCTTTTTATAAAGTTGGTTTCACTGGAAATGGACAAGGAGTATATTCTACCTGAAAGGTGTTTGCTCCAGTTAGCAATATCTTCTTAAGCAAACAGACATCCTTCAGGTTGGAATGGTCATTTTGAAACAAATTATAATCAATCCAAACCTATAAACCATGTTCTACATTTTCTACCAAATGAAAAGAGAACTAATCTAAATATAATATTGAAAATGACTATTTTTGTAAATATGATGTATCAAATAAATATAATTATGTAGTTGTTTCCAAAATGTATTTTTTGCTGAAGAATTTAAAAATACACTTGATATTTTATCTTCTACTTGTGGATATGCCTATACAAAATTTGTTCAATGTGGCTCAACTAAAAAAAAAATCAAATAATTGGTATATTTCATTGGAAATACTAACAGTGTAGAACACAGAACAAGGGAAGATCTCACAAAATGTCAGTGGATAAATCTTGGTTTTTGAATGAAGTTTTTATTGGGCATCAAATTGTATATGCAAAAAAAAATTGTATATGCATTTGACCACTTGTCTTGGAGGTGAATGCGTATTTTGTATGTGTGAGATGCCTCTCCAACACACCTTAGATGCACAGTGTGGTATTAATTTAATTTCAGTTAGTTAAGTTGTTGTTCTGTAAGGTTAAGTATAAGAAATAGTGTTATAGGAATTATATGATTCAACACTTGGCAGATTTCCATAGATAATGTCAAATACAAACACTGTGTAATTATGGAAAACCTGGCAGCATATCCACCGGCACTTGGAACCGTGCCACAGATTGCCAAGCTATGCATATCCTATTTTGAGTGTGTAAAAATGTTAGCCTAAACTGCAAGCAGGGCATCCATTCCCGGGACCTTCCAAATAGACTGTAATCCTACATCAGTGAAATGGAAAGAACAGTGAACTAGAGTTTTTAGATAGCTCTGTACATTCTTGAAATGGAATAATTATATAGTAGGAATAGACCTCAGGAGTTGTGCAAATTCCATTTATAATTGTAAATTAGGAAAGGGAGGCTGTGGTGATTAAATGACTTGCACAGAGACTCGCATCCCAAATGACAAACTGGGTCTCTGATTGTAGCTCTGCATGAACATAATTTTTATTTTGGCACATTGTTCTTTCTACAGCATTGTGCTGACTCAATGTAGCTTCTTCCTGAATTTTCTTAAACATAAAATGAGTATGTTGGACAAAAGCAATGGTTGTTACAAAAGCAGCCCTTGGTGTCCTCAGGTTCTACCAGAAGACTTGGAGGCTACTTAGCAGTGGGCAGAGCATGATGCAGGATGGCCAGGGGTCAGGCCCCACTGGAGTTTCATGTAGTAGTTTATGAAAATTTATTAATTTGGAAAAGTCATGGCTCAGGAAAATTCTGAAACTATATTTCTAGATTCTATAAATGTAAAACCATCTTCTGTGTTTAATTTTAACAGAATTTGATTCTTATAATTCAAACAATTTGCAGCCACTTTTGATTATACTTCCTTGTCTTCCTCTGTTGTTAAGAATGTGGCATGAGAAGTTGAGAAAGCATCAGTGTAAGCATATTATTTCTAAAATGCATAACATCATACCTGTCATTTATTGAATGCTTAGTAAATTCCAAGCACTGCTCCATTTTTTAAAAAAGGAAACAAAGCCACAGAATGTTAGTTCATCCAATGTAACTTAGCTACCAAGTTGCAGATGCAGATTGAATACTAAGCAAGGTCTATGGGTTCGTGACATAACACTATAAATTTCTCATCTTCAAGTTAAAACATTTATTTACCACGGTGCACAGAGAATTTTCTCTTTAAACTGTATTTCTACTCTCATGTAGGTGATTACCAGTGATGCATTTTGAGTTAATACAGTAGCATGTCCAAGTAAGTCCTATAAATAGAAGAGCAGTGGAAGCACAATACTAGCATGAAGGCATCCACAATGTCTGGATCAGTGATCTGTCTGAGATTCACATTTATGGCCCTATGGTAAAGAAGCCAGATTCAACCCAACTTGCCATAGCTAATGCTGACATAGGTGTAAGTTCAAAACCAATAAAGATTACTAGTATGGAGGTTTTCATAAAACAGCTTTTAAAGAAGAAGAATGTTAGACATATCACTGTCCTCAAAAATGAAGACACTGACTTAGTAAAAGGAAGACTAGGTATGACTAGGACAAGGCTTGACCAGAATAGACACCTCAGACAAAAAAGAATTTTATCTGTTTGTTTGTTCGAGACAGTGTTGCTATGTAGTTAGGGCTGTCCTCAAATTTGCGTCTATGCTCCTGTCTCAGCATCCTGAATTCTAGGATTATGGGCATAGGTCACCACATATGGCCAAAGAAGGAATTCTGAAGAAGCCTTCATTTATGATAGTGATAAATTTCATAATCATGTGGCAGCTTTAGCATTCACCTCATTACTGCAGCACAGATAGACACCTGTTTTCCTCTCTTGGTGCTAAGGGCCATTTTAGTGTCCCCACTCCTTTTAAGAATTCCATCCATTCAGTTACTATTTACTGTATTTCATTTACTTGCTAACAGTACAACAACTTAATTTTATCAAACTTCAAGGTTTTCGTTTCATCTCTATATAATAAAAATTATCAATTAAATGACAATACCACTAGCCACATGCTCCCCAGCTTTTAGAAGACACCGATTTCCACCTGTAAATTGTACTACTGCTCTCCTTGGTAGCATTCATGATCAGTAAACTATATCTAGGTGCAAAGTGAATGTGGAAATAAACTTTTTTTTCTTGAATGCTCCCCATCTGCAAATTATTTTAGATGAGCCATGTGAATGCTCTCACTGAAGGTCCGAATTCTACCACTATGTAGTTCGAAAGCCTCTAGTGTCTCTACATTACCTTGCTAGACGATCAAGTCCACAAAGCTCAGTGTGGCAGGTGAGGGTTCCGAGATCTGATCATACCCTTACTTCCAAATGTTTCACGCTCATTTTCCACCTGAACTCAAGTGGCAGGGATCGTTGATGCAAAGATAGCTACCAAGACTATAAATTAGATGCACTTTTAATTTTTAATAACAGTTATCATCATTATCTCATTGTTTATGAATTTTTTACTTCAAAGCCTAGCTTTTCTTAAGAACTGTGAACTACACAGATTTAGGACCCAATATAATAGGTTATTTATTTATTTATTTATTTGGTACAGGGTCTCACTACACAGCTCAGACTCATTGTGATCTCCTGTCTCAGCCTCCCCAGGGCTGGGATTACAGGCGTGTGCCACCGCACCCGGTTTCAGTGGCCTGAAAGGTGTGCCCAGGGTTCTGGGGAGCATGTGGTATCAGGGATCAAACCTGGGTCCTTGGACTTGCTAGACAGGCACTTAGACTGCTGAGCTATCTCTCAGCCCTAATAGTTTTTATACTGTGTACGTGATTTAACAATTTACTTATAACCACTAACAGGCATTTCATAAACGTAAGTGAAATGGCAATGAAAGTATAAGACTCCAAGTTTTGACTAAAGTAGTCCTTTCTTTTTTTTAAGTCCTTTCTGATAAAGTACAATTATCTTCTGAATGTTTGACTTCTCAAAATCTATTTATTTTTAGTATCATATTAATATTGTACATCTTTCCTTAGTCATTAGATTTCTTGGAGAATAGAACATTCTCATCATTGAATTGGCATGTAACAATTAGCAGATGCTTAATCAATGTTTAATTACCCAAACTACTACCACTAGGGAGCAGAAGTTGAGATGTATAGTGATCTAGAAAGACTGATTACAAATCTATCAACCTCTGCTTACTGATCATTTTAGTATATTTTAATCACTAATCAGTCTTAAGGCTAGCATGCAGTAATGCTTATATATTATCTTAAAGGTGGCAATCTAATCAGAAATTAACAAAGCTACCAAATGTGATTTTTAATTACCAGTAATTATATACTTTACTTTCTATTACCTTACTACTTGTCTGAACTTTATAAATGGATTTAAGTTTTAGGACTTGTTGGATTTCATTGAGACCATGTGAGGAGCCAGGTACTCTTTGAATATATTCAGAGCTTCATTTGAGGTGAACTGGTATAGCTACAGTCAGAATAAAGATAAATCTTTACTAACAAGAGCTGTCAAGCAAAGAAATATGATGAACTTGCTAAGCTAAACTGACATGCAGAATGAGAATGCAATGCTGAGAATGAGCATGTTCTAAAGCCATAACTCTATACATTGCCTGCCCAGGAGCAACAAGCAAGCTTCTGAGTAGACGTCAAGGATTTGGATTACTGGCACATAAACAAGTGCTCCTGAGAAGTCACTGGTATTATTAGTGTAGTAAAACCTGTAATAATTTTATGATAGTGGTTTTACAATGTCTTTATTGAAGTTTGTCTCCCCAAACTCATGTGTTTGTGTGTTGAAATCTTATTTCCCCCATCTAATGACATTAGGACATGAGACCTTTGGGACTAATTAAGTCAGGAAGGTGAAATGACCTTATGAAAGAGAAACCATAAATTTCCCAAATCCTCTTTCTACCATGTGAGGAAAGATAAAGTCCACAGTTTGTGATCAGGAAGACAGCTGTCCTCAGAATCTAGCCATGCTGCCACCCTACCCTCATCCTCATCTGTATTGCTTTGGTATGACCACCAGAATGACCAATACAGTCATTCATGTATATCAACATCTCTACATTATGATTTTAAAATAGGATTTAAGTACTTTTAAGCATTAGCTACTGTATATCTAGAGAGCTAGTGCGTTCCACAATGTAATATTCTACATGTTGAACCTACAGTGATTTAGAAGACAGGGAATCTCTGTCCTCACAAATGAAAATATTCAAATAGCAGTAATACCCATGAATAAAATAAAAGAAGGCACTAAAAAATACACACAGTGTTTAAAGTTAAAAAAAATACACGACCACTAATCCTCCCCATTACACACAGTCCTCCTCCCTTCCAACACAATTATCCCATTGTTCTTGCCACTTTCTGAAGAAGTTCTGTGATCTCAGGGTGTCTAATTGCACTGTTGTAGCTACCTCAGTGCCCTAAATCAATGCAAAACATTTTCCTTTTATGGGCATTTTGATTTTGGAGAACAGCCAGAAATTGCATGGTGCAGTAGCTGATGAGTGAGGTAGATGAGGAAATACTGGCCTGATTTCAGGAGCCTGCCTTTCTGATAAGTGAGAAAGAACCTAACAGAGTTAAGTTCATCAAAGCTCACCATTTTTCATCAAAGCTCCTAAAGGTCCCCATGAGAGAGGACTTGCTGAACTGCTTTAGAAAGTAGCAAGAGTGGCAGAAGAGGTGAGTTGGAAGCAAGAAAGACTATTCTGAGAAGAATTGGTGATGATGTGCTTCACATTGTGATGATTTTTCTTTAAAGAAATTAAATTTTCATTATGTGTTTTGCTTATACCTCATGCATGGCAGGGACAAATGACCACTGTAACTCTAGAATTGAGCTTTCTGCTCATTAATAGATCTTTTACTGCATTTATACATCTTTCTTTCTTGGCTGCACTTTATGTCTAATAGAATTCGAGCTTTCTATCTTCCCTCTTTCGTTCTCTTCTTGCCTCCTTTCCTACATTTTTCCCTTGCCCCCTCCTTTTTTATTTTTTTGCAAAAACAATCATGAATGTTCTTTCCTGTGCATTCTGATATTCATCATCTTCTGTTTATGCACTTCGTATTTGAACAATCTTACTAGGTATAAAATTTTGTCACATTCTGTTTTCCTCAGAATGTTGTAAACATTTCATTACTCTTAGATGTGGAAAATTTGAAGCACTTTCATTCTTCCCAAAATAACTTGCCTTTTCTACTTTACCTTGAATTAAGTCATTTTACCAAGATGTATTGTACAGTGATTCTGTATCATGATTTATATTTCATTAGATAAATTTTTTTCCTGGTAAATTCTTTTTTTTTCTTCATTTAGTAAAAAATAATTGGCTACTTTACTCTTCCTTTTGATGAGCTCTCTTTTGAAAGAACAACTTGGTAAATTTGTTTATTGCTTTCTCTCTTTTATTATTGTATTGGTAAATATTTTTTGTCTTCTTACTTTGTACTTTAATGACTACAGAAAATATTTTGTTTAATACTTATCCTTCAAATTACTTTTAATACATTTTCCAGGTCTAAATTGGGAGGGAGTAGATTTTTAGATTTCAATGTGGTCTCCTTGGCTGTATACTATCCTTTCCAATCTGATTCTGTTTTTATAATATCAGTTTTAATTGATTACATTTAAACCTTAAAGAACTATGGTGAGACATAGTAATGGACTATGTAATCTATGGCCTTCCAGAATGAATTATTTTATATTCCAATTTACTTTGCTATGATATATCTACACAGTTGTCATGTGGTTTTCATCTTAAAGTGAACCGCCCAGTGCTGACCCTTGGATCCATGTCTTATGGTGCCATCTCAGTGATGAAAATCTCTTCTCAGAACTTTGAGTTTAAAAAAAAAATTGTCAGATAACATTTACCATGTAAAACATGAAGTTTTGAAGTTAATACACTTGTGCTAAGGTTAAATATAGCTAATTAACAAACACATTACCTCTGGTATTATTTTTGTGATAAGAGCATGCAACATTGGCTATCTTCAATTTTTTCAAGAATATAAAAATAACAGTAGTCAATTTGCTGACAAAATATCTCTCAAACTTATTTCTTTTATCTCTCTATGATTGTGTAGCCTTTGACCAACCTTTTCCCATCACTGTTCTTTTCTACTCTCCTGAGTCTCTAGTACAAGTATAATACTCTCTTCCTGAATTAAATCAATTATTTTAGGTTCAAAATATAAGTGAGACTATGAAACATTGTCTTTATGTGTTGAAGTTATTCTACTAAGTTCATCCATGTTGTCACAAATGATAAGATTTCATTATTTTTATAGTCAAATAGTACTCCACTGTGCATATATACCACATGTCCTTCATCTCCTTTATCTATTTATTTGTTGATGAAACTTAGTTTGATCCTATTTCTTGGCTTGTGCGAATAGTGATGCAACAACTGTGGAACTGCAGTTATATATTCAACCTACTAATTTCTTTTTTTAAAAGAAGTATACACTGAAAGAAACAGATATATACCCTGAAGTTAGATTGATGAAATATATAATACTTATAGTTTGAATTTTTAACAAAAGTGCCATATTGTTTTCTAAAATGGCTGTACTAATTTAAAACCCAAATGGTGGCGTGTTAAGTGTACCTTTTCTCCACATGATCTCAACACTTTTTTTTTATTTTTTTCTCTTTTATAATAGCCATTGTTACTAGAGTGAGGTGGTATCTCAGAATGGTTTTGATTTGCATTTCTTTCATGATTACTGAGATTTAACATTTTTTGTACAATTGTTGACAATTACTATGTCTTCTTTTGAGAAATGTTTATTCAAGTCTTTTGCCCTTGTAATTGAGTTGTTTGTATATTTTGCTCAATGAGGCCAGACTATTATGTGTTGCACCTGCTTTTAGAAAGCCTGGGAACACTGAGGAGTGTAGGTGGAAAGGGAAATTTGGCACTGGTGCTCCACTGGAGAGTGGGAAAGTGGTGAACAATTGTTGGACAAAGACTGACTCTCTCAAAAATATTTTGTAGAGCATTTTTCAATTCAAAACAAATTGAGAAGAAGGTAAAAGATTTATTGTAGATCTCTCACCCCCAAAGGCACACAGCCTTCTCCATAACCAATCCTGCACACTTTTATCAATGTTAAGCTCACTTTCTTACAGCTTACTTTTGTTAAAGTGTGTCATGGGGTGTAGAGAGCTGATAATGAGGCAGTCATGACATGGCCCTTGCATTTCCTCCCAGCTGAATGTTTTGCTTCAGATATAGGGCATCCTACTCAGAGAAGTATGACCCCAATCTACATGCATTTCAGAAGGCATTGTCATTGTCCCTAGCTCTTGCCTAAGTAGAGTATTAATGAGACAATTTTTTCAGAATAATGACCATTTTGAAACCATTTTTGTGAATGTCCCATTGCTGATTGTAGCATATTACTACAAATATGTCTTAGAGCAGTAGAGATTTATTTCAGATCTGTAGGCCAGCAGTCCACAACTAAAGTGCTGGCACAGTACTTCTGGCTGGAAGCTCTGAGGAAAAACTTATTTGAAGCTTCGCTCTTAGCTTGTAGTGGCTTTTCGTAGCAATCACTGGCACTCTTGGACATCTATCTGGAACTCCAAGATCTGCCTCTGACTACACATGAGTTTTCCTTTGTGACTTTTCTCTACTCTTTACTTCTAACAACATTTATTATTCAATGTAAAATGCACCTAATCCAGGAAGACCTCATCTGAAGATTTACAAATCAGAGAATCAGGAATAAATTCATGAGTAATCTCTTTATCTGTCTTTCTCTCTCCCCCTGCCTCTTTTGTTCTGCCCTTTCCTCCCATCCCTTCTCTCTCCCTCTTTCTCCCTCCCTTCCCTTTTCTCTGACTTTAGGAATGTTAAGCAAATACTCTATGACTGAGCTACACTTTAACCCAATCTGACTCATGCACCTCTTGTCATTTAATATTAATCAGAGTGCCAAATATCCAAGAGGAAAATCAATTAATTATATGAACAAGAAAATTCAATATAGATAAAATTCCCTAAAAATCAGAAATCCTAGAGTTGAACATTTCAATTAATTAATTAAAAATAGAATGTACAGTTTCTATAATAGACTAGATCAAATAGAAGAAAGATTTTCTCTGGGATGAGGAAAAGGATGAAAGAAGGGGATAATATATATTTACATACATATACAGAACAGTTTCGTTAATTTTACTGCTGATTTATGTTGGTCTTTTTAAAAGAGCAGCTAATGCTTAAAATATTTTTTCTTTTTATTCTTATTTTTTTCTTTTGAATTCCTTTCAATTTTTTTAAGGTATTTATTTATTCATTGAGTGTGCAGGGTCTGGCTACACAGCTCAGACTTGTAGTGATCCTTCTGTTTTCAGCCTCCCTAGTGCTGAGATTACAGGAGTGCACCACCATGCCTGGATTCCTTCACCAGCTCAGCGAACTCAGGGGAGGAGCTGGCATGCAATGTGGTGCCAGGGGTTGAACCCTGGCCCCTATGCTTGCCTAAGCAAACATTTAGTCAGCTGAGCTATCTCATTGGTCCTCTTGCAACTTTTTTGTTATTGTTTTGTTTTGTTTCTTCTGTAAACCAATCTTGCACATTTATATCTGGTAACCTGAACAACTAATTTGAAGATGACATCATGCAATACAGCAACCATTGTTGAATTCCTATTACTATGTTTAGTGAAATTGTATATTTCTTCTAATGCTGTTTTTTTATCACTATTTTATATTCTTCAAAAAATAAAAAAGAATTTCCCAATTTGAGCATAAAATAGCTCAAGCAAGAAAAGAGAGAAAGAAGGAAATAAAGAAAGTAAGAAAAAAAGTGTGTGAGGTGAGCCCATAAAACAAATGAGACACTATTAAGTGAACAAATAAATATCCACATTATGGAAATTCCAGGAAAAGAATTAGGAAAAGCAATCAAATTTTATTTAACAAAATATTAGCTGAAAATTTCTCAAGTCTTCAAGTTAAGATATGGACATCCATATCCAAAATATTCAAAGAAATCCAACTGGACTCAACCAAAAATTGTTATCTAAAAGGAATTTGAGGTAGTAGGTCCAAAGTAAAAGACAAAAGGACACACCAAGTGATATATGATAATAAAAGCAGGACATGCCACATCACATACAGGAAAACCCCCACTAATGGCAAATCTCTCAACAGAAATCAAGACAGGGAAATGATATATTCAAAGTCCTAAAAGAAATCCTGCGAACTGGAAATACTATTCCAAACTATTCTTTGCAAGAGAATGAAAAATTAGTTCTTTCACTGAAAAGCATAAAATAGGAGAATTCATCACCACCAGGTAAGCCCTATGGGAATGCTTATAGACAGACATACTAAAAACAAAAGGGTGATGACTGTGATCATGAAAATGTATGATTATGCAGATCTCACTATCAGAACAGAGAAACAGAGATAGACAAGAGAGAAAACCTTATAATGACAGAAATAAAAAAATTCACAAAAATGCATAATAAAAGAAGGGTGGAACAAAGAATATACAAAATATTACGAACACAAAGGCAATGTTAAGTTTATGCTTATTAATAATATCATTGAGTGTATACATGCCAGTCCCCAATTTAAAGATACAGATTAGATGAGTGGATAAAAGAAAGCAAGACCCAGTTATCTCCTACCTGGGAAAACCCATTTCACTGGTAAACATAGGCACAAGCTGCAAATAAAAGGTTAGAAGATAAACCATACCAACTGAAAGCAAAATTTAGTAGTAGTAGCTAAACTTATATCGCATAAGACAGACTTCAAATAATAAAGACTAAAAGGGGAAAAGATAGTAATTGTGTATTGATAAAGGGTAAATTTAACAGAAGATATAACAAAGGTAAATATATATGAATCCATCAAATATGTAAGGCAAATTTTATTAGATCAAAAGGATAGAAAATGCTAATGAAATAATAGTTGTGGTTTTTAGCACCCTATTCATCAATGAACCAATAATCCAGATAGAACATGAACAAAGATAAAATTATCAGCCACATTTAATTCAGTCAATAAAAAAGTATCGTGAAATGTAAAATTATTTAGTATATTTTTTTTCTTGTGAATGGTCAAAAATCAGGGACTTTGGTGCTCCAGTGCATATCACGTTGAATGTCCTGTACCTCTCCATGATGTATAACAGTTTTCCAAGACATCATTCTACTCTAATATAATTTTATGGGAAAGACAGGAGAGTGCAAAAAAGAAATTGTTTAGACAATTTCTTCATTTTATGAACATTAGAAAGAGCTTTCTATACCACATAAACCTTCAACATAGTTCAAAGGGGCTGATTATTTGTCAAATCAATATATCACATTGTATTGATAGGCCTGTTAAAACATGAGAAAGTAAGTTTGGACAATGACATGATTGTCTATGTTGAAAATCCTGAAGAGCCCTCAATATACTTAAACATATAAGCAAATACAGTGAGATGAATAGGAGCATGCAGGATTTTTGTGTCAATGAAACTATTCTTTGTGACACCATAGTCAAGGATACAGGACATTATATACTTATCAAAGCCCACTAACTAGGAAACTTACTTAATTTTAGCTGTGAGCTATAATGAATAATCATGTATTGATACTGCCTCATCAGCTGCAACAAATGTACCTCACTAATGCAAAATGATAATGGTGGAAACCATAAGAGGGAGAAGGGGTATATAAAAATTATTTACCTTTCGCTCATATTTTCCATAAATCAAAATTTCCTCTATAGTACAAGATCTGTAATCAAAAATTCCTCTATAGCAAATAAAAAGTAACTTACCAAAGATTTCATATCATGCACACAAATAAAAAGGCAAATACACAAATATCTATGCATTTGCACAAGTTCAGAAAAAATAAATACACATTTCTTTTTGGCATAGTTTTCAAATTTTATATCCACTGTTATTTTCTCCTTCCTAATGTAACACATCTATATAGACTAAGGTAAGTTGGAGCTGAGGAAGGAAATGAAGGAAGGGCAAAGCAAAGCATGAGATGTGGAGTACAGAGACTTGGAAGGTTTTGTCTTGGTATGCCAGTTAAGTTTCATATGCCAGATTTCTAAACTAAAAGGGTTCAATATTTCTTTAAGTTTTAATGATGCTGAATCATGATGATATAAATTTTGGTTGTAAGGAGAATAGAGCAGAGATAGAAAAATTTGTTTTTAAAAGACATAATAAAGCAAGCTATAAAACGTACACTGTACTTAATAGTTCATTACATTTTGTCCTATAGTTATTTTACTTTCTTTTCAAGAAATATAAATGGATACTTTATTATAGCACTGCATACCAAAAGTATATTGCATGTTTTCCCAAAAAGTGAAAATGTAAAGAAAACAAAACAACCACATACCAATTCATCGATGCTGATCAGTATAACATTCTCAAATTCTTTACCTTCTTTATCTTTAAGATGACAATTACATGAAGTTACTGGTAACAGAACAAGGATCAAGGGAGGAATTCCAAAAATATACCTAAAAGAAACTAAATTCAACACAAAATGAGAATGAGCTAAATGTGATGCTATGTTACATTTGATTGTGGTTTATCGATGGATTGGACCACTTCTAGTTATTTTTAAAATATATTTCAGTTTTTGAATAGTGCAGACAGAACCTTAAAACATTAAATTGTGTATGGCCAAAAGGGGGAAGCATTTTGGAGTTCAGATTTGCTTTTCTTTTCTTCTTTTTCCTTTCCTTTCCTTTCCTTTCCTTTCCTTTCCTTTCCTTTCCTTTCCTTTCCTTTCCTTTCCTTTCCTTTCCTTTCCTTTTCTTTCTTTCTTTCTTTCTTTCTTTCTTTCTTTCTTTCTTTCTTTTTTTTGTATTTTAGGGAAGGGGTCTACAGGGTGTTTAGGGTCTCACTACTAGATTAGACTCATAGTGATCTGCCTGTTTACAGCCTCCCAAGAGCTGGGATTACAGGCATGCACCACCACAGGGCCAGCACCTCAGGCCTGAGGATCAAACCCCTGGCCCCTGCGCCTGCTTGCAGAGGCTTCAATCCACTGAGCTATTTGGCCAGCCCCTCTTCTTTTTGTTAACAACAGAATTACTTTTAGGGAAAGTGTAGTACAGGTGTGAAAAAAAAAATCTAAGAATGCTTCTGAAAGATATGTTCGTGAGTATCAATGCCTTAACCAATTTGGATTTTTGTTGAACATACCTATAAGCCATGTTATCTGCAGGTAAAAAGTATAGTGCAGTTTTAAAGTCACATGTTTTTGAAATTTCATGATGTACACTAAGTGATTATTTATATAAAACTTTAAGGTAGTCTGCATGACCGAATAGTCAGTTCCTTTCTGGCTGCAGCACTTTGGGAAGTTTATCAGCACTATGATTGTATTTCTTCTTTGAAAGGGTTTACCTTTCCCAAAATTCTTACCAAGTTAATCATATTTTTGGACTCTACTTTCTGTCTTTCACTCTCTTCAGCTTCTTACCATGTTAGCAAAATCTAAGAAGCAAGTGCATATCCTATAAACTAATGACTTGGTCTTGCTTTTGATGGTTTTCCAATGAGGGACCACTACACAATCAAAAATAATGAAGTAATATATGCTATCAGTTAGGATGTAAAAACACACTGAATGGAAAGCCTTGGCAATACTGAATCTCACTTATTTCTTCATAAACCTTCCATACTGTCTTGTTTAGATCCTTCTGTGAAACCTGGATCATGTTGACAAACTTCCTGTTAATTTCCAAAATATACTTTGACTGTACTTGTTTGATGCAAAACATCTCACATGTGTGTCTTCTTTACTTAAAGAATATGAGTACCAATCTTTAAAACCCAAGAGACATCATAAAACTCTCAATAATATTGTCATGTTATTATCTGACGTATAAAAAAGTAATTTGTACTTCCCAATAAAGTGTGCTTTTGCTGAGCAATTTTATGAATGTAGAAAGCAGGCTAGGTAGCAGTTATGAGAACAGATTTCCTTCTTATGTGTGACTCACACTTGCTGCAGAGAATTAAAAGTCTGGTATTGAGGCGTGAAATCCATTCATAGCTCTGCCAATAAATAGCTATATACATGATTAGCAATAACTCATTTAGTCTCAAGATTAATAATGATTGTTCTTAATAACCTTTAATTGATTATCTTCCCTGTGACAGGGACTGGTACATGATTCTGGATGCTAACCTGAGTTTTCCTTGACACCATAATTTGATTAGAAATGGCCAAGGGCCAGCGAGATAGCTCAGTAGACTAAGTACCTGCTTTTTTCTCTGTAATTTTTCAGGTCTCACAGGATTGAACCCTGTCCCACATGCTGTGCTGGCCCCACTCCAGGGTGCGCTGAGTGAGCCACCAAGAAGGGGCGTGGTGGTGCACGCCTGTAATCCCAGTGCTGAGGAGGCTGAAAATGGGAGGATACTATGAGTCTAAACTGCATAGGGAGACAGTGTATCAAATAGATTTTAAAAAATGGCCATAATATTTTTATAACATGTAATTGCATTGGTCTTCTAAATGAAAATGACTTCCCTGTAATACTATTCATCTCTCTTTCCCTTTTTATCTTTCTCCCTATCTTTATCCTGAAGATCAACAAACTAATCAATTGCTAATCATTTATTATATTTTGAGCTCATATTGGATCTGTGTAGATTGTATAAAACACATTTTATACATTTTCTCTGTAATTTTTCAGGTTTCTAAAAGTTATACTTTGAGAGGATTAGATAAAAAATTATAGAACATATAACTTGAAATAAACTTTAAAAGAATATAATAAAATTAACATTACTATCAAAGGAAAATGTTATTATTATCTTTAAATTTTATCTCCAAATGAGGCTGTTCTGTTTTCCATCAGAAAGTGCCATCTTCTTCACCTCAGTTGTCAATAAATGCTCTTAGAAATACTTCTCAACTGACTAATGCATCAGATGGCATTTTGTCACTGTTTTCTAACAGTGGTTTGGTGAAAATCCAAGCCTTTTTGTGTACTACAACTGCTTTCTCAGTTCTAAAACAAGTTACCCGGCCTGTAAAGAGACTGCAAAGTTGTTTTTACTGTTGTTGAGTGAGTCGGTTCTGGATAGAGCAGGGCAAAGCAAAGAATGAGATCTGGAATATGGAGACTTGGGAGTTTTTGTCTTGGGATGCCAGTTAAGTTACACATACCAGATTTCTAAAATAAAAACATGTTATATTTCGATGAATAGTTTTATAATTGAACTCTTGTCTACCACACCACACACAGAATATGTATAATATATTAAGAGTGTATGGCTTTGCGCATCACAATGGGAAAGAAACTCAACTTTTATTTTGTTTGCATTTGTTTCTTACTACACTGACAGCCACCTTTCTCCCTCTCCATGAACTTTTCATTAGGTCACAGACAACACAAACCATAATGAACAATGCAAGTCAAGTATGGACTTGTGGAATTGTCTTTAAGTCTCCTGAAGGAATTGAAACTGGAGAATTGTTTTCAGTAGGGAATTTGGTTAAACCAGAATGATGGCTGTCTAAAAACTCTTGTTGGTTTTTAATTTAAGCCAAATAATACATTCTATCCTCAGTTGTTTAAGTTATGGGGTCAAAGTGAACATAAATAAGTGGGTTTCTACAGTCCACCAAATCCAGTCTTTTATCAGTCTTTAAGATCAACAAAGGTTTCTTGAACATATATTACCAAGACCTACTTTCACTGGGAATTTAATTCTATAAGCACTTCATGAGGTACACATCTACATGGTATTTACATTTTTCAGGTGGAGAATCTGTGGGAAAAGAACATTTTCCTAATATATATAAATGTGCCTAATAAGAACTAGGATTCCAACCTAATTTGGTCAGGTTCAGGATTCTAGAAACTGAGCTACTACCTGCTAACACACACCACTTCAAATAAAAGTAAGTGTAGACACATAGTCAAAAGAAACAATTCTAAAAAATCCTCTGCAAGAACTAATGTACTTCCTGGTCAATCTCTGAAATTGTATCATATGTGCTTATTTCAGAAAAAAATCCACTAAATATCTGCTCTTAGTACAGTGATAAGACTGGGATAAAACCTCATATACATGAGGGTGACTATGACGTGTATGGTGACCCCATGAAATAATCTATTTTTGCTTAAGATACAGAAATGCTGATATATTGCCATTTGCAATTCTTTATACCTTTTCAGGCTTCCAAATCATTCCCAGTTCTCTTCTTTTATAACTATTTCATTTTTCATCCTCAAATGTGATGAAATAACACAGACCATACAGCACAGCTGAGGACCACATTGTTGGTCCTCATCTTCAATACCCAGAAGTCATAACACAGATAGGTCTGGAGTAATTCTATCACAATCCCAGTGGATCCTAAACATCTAATGAAATCTCCTGGAACTAAACAGCAGAAAGTTTTTCATTATAACAAACATTAATAGTTTAGAATTTTAATATTTCATTTGCCAATCATAATTTATGATGCATGACTCATTTACTTCATAAGATAAAGTTGCAGTGCTAAAAACACACACCCTCACTTTCCTTCTCTTTTTACCTCTGGCTTAGACGTGGTGCAACCAGGGGTGGACCAGAAAGAAAGAACACAGAAGATTCAAAGGTTTTGTGAAGAAAACCAGAACATGTTCCATCTCCAATTCTGTATTAATCTCCTGAAGAACATCCATTACTTCCCTAAATGTCCCTCTCATCTCCCCACCTTCATTTTGTTAAAGAGCAGGTCTCCTTAGGTAGAACAACCCTGGACACTTTAATACCTGTGAGAGGGGAAATGACTCCTGATGTAACTGAATAACCAGGGCAGCAGGGGACCATCAGAAGGAAGAGCAGATGGTGGCTTCCCTTCCGCAGCACCCTCCCCCAGCAGGGTTTCTGCCCGAGGAAGTACTTATTGGAACTTTCCGATTTCCCTAGCCAGATCCTCTCCCCTCACATCCCATTCTCCTCTTTTACTCCTGTATTTTTAAATCTAAAGTCGCAAATTGGCCACATGGCTCCCAAAGGTATTCAGCTCACGCCAGTTCCGTCCCTTTCCATTGTCAGGCTTTGTTCTGCGCCAATAAAATATGTAAGATCTCACCAGGCACCTAGAATTTTAGACATTTGTCTACTGAATCCTGGCTCTATCAAGGAGCCAGTGTACATAAAAACAAAGTCTGGCTTTTCGCAATGCCTGTCCCAGACTTGGGTTCCCAGCAATCATTACAAGGTACAGCCCTAGTCGGAAACTCCCAGCATTGCTGAGGGAGAAACACGGGGTTTTCCAGAGACCTGTCCCCTAGGGTTTAAAAGCGCTTCCCCAGGGAACTTCGCTTTCAGTTCTCTAGGAAGTTCGGAGCTGCTAGAACCCAGACACTTGCTGAACGCAGGCTGCCTGTGAGTAACTGCGCAGTGAAGAGCACGGGGAGGATTGGTTGGCGTCTTGTAGCTGGGGGGTTACGCTGGCGGGGTACAGACAGACGGCCTGCGCTGGCCACTGGTTACCTCGGTGACCTGGCCCAGCAGCGCCGACGCTGCAGCGCTGGATCTAGGGGCCGAAAGCGGGTGCCGGGTACTGCTTTTTTCGCAGCCTGCGAAGGTCAGCAAGCCCAGGTGCAAGTGGTTACGAGCCACGCTCCTCGGGAGCGGGCAGTTTCTGACCAAGAAAGAGGCTGTGCCCAGAGGCTCAGAGTAGGTCCAAAGTGCAAGGCCAGGCTATTCCCGGACGTGCACCGGCGCGGGGGCGGGGGGCCGGCCGCGCGTACCGTACTCCCCGGCGCGCCAGGCGCGCGAACTTGTGCTTCTGAGAGAGGAGCGCTTACCATGGAACATGGTCTGCGGGAGGCGGGCATGGTCATGATGACCGCAACTGCAGCAGGAGCAAGCTCTCACCACCCATAATCACGCCCAGAACCCTGCTCTTCAGCGGACTTGCCAGGAGTCGATGCTGGGCAGGGCAGGCTCTGCAGCTGGTTTCTGTCTTCCACGGGGCCCCTGCCGGTTCATCCATCCCAGGGGCGGCACACATCACGGCCGGGCTCTGGGGTTTGCCTTTTCCATAACTTCCGTAGGATCACCCGGTAGTATACTTTCAGTTTCTACTTGGCGCCTGGTCTGCAAGTTCAGTCTTTGGGTTTATCTCCTGGATTTCTTCACCATGCACCTGCACCAGGACTTGAGCACGGTGCAGATTTTCCAAACACTTCAGGAGAAACCAGCTAGTCTTGTGAATCAGTGTGATTCAGGCTAAAATACTTTCCAGATGACTTCTCACCCCCTTGGCAACTCTGGGCGACTGGGAGCTAAAACCACCAGTTGCTAATATGTCCACGGAAGCCACAAATGTGCAGGGCAAAAGCTGGGCTCTTGTAAGCGAACTCCACCAAGGAGGCGTCGCTGCTTCTGCCGCGGATGTGGCAGACGTTGCCAAGTCATCTTGTAAAAAAAGGAAGTGAAGAATGATTAAGAGGTTCACGCCCTATGCCCCTCCAATCTCTAATCAGTTTTTTTTTTCTCTCCGTTTTCTGTACATGCACCTGCTCAGGTGGGACGTTAAGGGAATATAATTTTGTGGGGCCACCTAATCTAGTAGGTAAGTGCTGTCTTTGGACAATTAAAAATCTCCCGAATTAGTGGAGAACATAGAAATTAACTGTAGTAACTATGACTCCCATATATGTACTTATCTAACCTGGCTAATAAATCAAACTGCACTTAGTGTGTGTGTCACCGAAGAGGGAGGTTCCCCCCCTCCCAGGTCTAAATTACCGAGGCATTTCTCTTTAGTTTGGATTCTGATATTCTATAGAGAATCTGCTTAGATGAAGGTGGTGGAAAATTGAAACCAAAAACAGAGATGTTATGGTTCTAATTTATTTAGCATTTGCCATACATGGTTGGATGGAAAGCTTTCTATGAGGCAAACCATTTTCTTATCTGCACTTAACACAGATGGGAACAGAGATTTCCTTAAGGAACACGACAGAGTTCACTCACCTGGCAGAATTAGGACAAAACCCTGCTGCATTCTGGCTTCAAAGTCCATGCTTGGAACCCCCGTGTCACAGGACCTTGTGAAGTAATGCGGCACTACAGAAATTGATGTGAAGAGGCAGATGACATGTGGGATGCTGCCGACCCAGCGTGGGGACCCCAGGAAAGGTTCCTGGAATTTGTAACTTCTAAACTGACAGCTGAGTAGGAAAGAACTGGGAGCTGGTTAACAGTCTTCTAGATTTGGTTATGGTGTGACAAAGAAAAAGGGTAAAGGGAAAGAAAGCAGAAAGAGAAAGAAAACAATAAATTGTATCATAAGGCAAAGTGATTTAAGCCTAAAAATTGAATATATATATATTTGTACCAGAAATCAAGTTCAGGACTTTGCACTTGCCAGGCAAGTCTTGTACCACTGAGCTGTATCTCCGGCCCTGTGCCTTCTTCTTTAGTCTTTCTTTCCGTGTCCAGTCCATAGGCAAGTCCTGCCCAGTGACCACCAAGGCTAAGGGATCTTCAAGCTTTCATTCTTCCCTGCAACCTCTTGATTCTCCTCAGAGCAGCAGGATGGCTGACCACACTTCCCACCCTGTGTAGCAAGTCCTCAAGGCCCTGGGGGGGGGGTCAGCATCCTGTCCCCACTCCTCACGCCTGCTTGAATTCACTGTACTCCAGCTACCCTGCTTTTACACAAGCTTACTACTGTTCAGAACGGACTAGCACACGGTTGGCACTCAGTATTGTTGAGTGACACAGTACAGCAATGACAGGAAGACTGTGTGGTAAAGAGAATGTGCGAGAGCAGAAAGAAAGCAGTAGGAAACAGGATGAGAGGAAGGAGATCAGAAAGACAGAATGGAGGAAGAAAAAGTCAAATATTCCAATTTTTACTGAACCCAGATGGGCAGGTGCAGGAAAAGAGAGATGGAGCTGCAGACACTGTTACTGATAACCTCTTTAGCTCTGCATGCCTTGGATGGTTATTTGAGATGCATAACTGCTTGTAGCCTGCACTTTTTTCTTCCTTCTGTGATTGAACTTTTCAGGGATAGAGTAGAAGTGTATCCATCAACAACTTTCACAAGAGGAAACCCTCCCTCCTTTTGTATGCAAACACCCCAAAAGATAGTGAAATAAAGGCTTATGCATAACCTAGATTTTGGGAAAAATGATTTAGAGGTATAGGAGAAGAGATATAAATTCCTCTCTGGGCTCTGCCCTTACATATGAAGAATCACTTTTGAAAATGTTCAGAAAACATTTGGAATACTTTTGGTTAAATGAGAATGAGTATATTCCAACTTTCTCAAGTTAAAAATATTCTGTCTATGGAGAAAATTAATATGTAGAAAAATTCTAGTATCAAGTCTTAAATTAGTTATTGCTATTTTGATAAAGTAAATGTAATTTTTAGTAAAAGGGATAAGCATAAAATGTTTTATGTATTTTTAAAATGTAATTTATCTTAGTTAATGGAAAAATACTTTTGTGCAAATATTGTTTGAACAATTAAATTCTGATGTCGTGTATGCTGAGTAACTAAAGATAACCATACAATGGTATGGTTATCTTTAGTTATCTTTTAGTTACACAGAATACATAACATCAGAATTTAATTGTTCAAACTATATTTGAACAAAATATTGCAATGGTATTAACCATTGTTACCTTCCTATCATATTGTTTTGGAAATTTTAAAAAATAAATAAAAATTAAAATTAAAAAGTTACTGATTTGCTGTTTTAAAATGGATTAATTTCTATTATGCTTCACTCTAGAATTCATGATGTATGCAGAAAAGCTTCTAAAGATGCAAAAAACATAAATTTCATGAATTATAATTAACAATTATTAAATGGGAAGATAACATTCTGAGAATGATTAATACAGCATAACAGAAACAACTGAAGTAAAATAGTATGTCAAATGGAAAATTGTTAGAGGCTAGCCAATTTGTTTTCAACATATACAATCTTCAGTGAAAGTAGTCAATTATTGCTAGTTTGAAAATATTTTCATTTTCTAAAAATGTATTTAGTAAAAGTTCTACAAGGTCTCACTACGTAGATAGGACTCGTAGTGATTCTCCTGTTTACAGCCCCCTAAGCGCTGGGATTACAGGCAGGCACCATCATACCCAGTCTCAATCACTGTCTCATTGCGCCCTGGGGGCAGGGCTGGCACTGCAGGCCAGGGATCAAATTCCGGTTGCTTCTATCTGCCTATGAAAATATTTTCTTGATAATTATCTTTACTCAGTTTACCAAATTTAAAAGGCTTATGCTTTATAGCCTGAAATCAGAAATCTGTGTACTGTAGTATCTAAGATAGTTTCAGAAGTTTCTATAATTTAATTTTACAAACAAAATGTTAAACTTGTTTCAAACACACACATGTGAGTGTATATAGTTGCATATGGTGCTATGCTTTGAAAGGTCCCTGATTCATTCTCCCCTGATACTGTTTTGGAATTCTTAATCATTTTTCAATTACATTCTCTTCTTTTCCTGCTGGACTGGCCCTCTCAAATTCTGTTACTGGCTGTGCACTTATACATGTTAAGTTATGCCTTACAGATAGTAATGTGTATCTTCAGCGCGCTTTCAGTCCAGTAGTCTGATAAGTGCATAATTTCTGCAAAAGGGAATGGGACCAAGAGTAGGATGGAGAGGAAGCAAGGGATGAAAGCGAAGAGTAAGAATGTGTTATGTACGTGTACTGACTCCCCACAAGGAATATAATCATTATATGCTGCAAATATGTAGTAATACATATAAAAATTAAAGAAACCTCAAATAAATAAATAAATAACATTAAGGAGATAGTGTGATCAAAAATATTGCCCATGTTGAAACTCCCCCTTCAAGTGGGAAACTAAGGTAGTGGATGAAGCAGGGAGGGTAAGGTAATCAAAGTGCATCATGTGTACATACAACTCCACAAAAATGAAACCTATTCATCTATGTAAACAACATTCACTAGTAAAAAAGACGTGAAACAAATAAAGAGTGAAAATATTATGCAAAGAAAGGAATAAAATGGCTTTAGCCAGGGATTTAAGGTAATCTAGAACCATCTACAAGGTCCCCAGAAGGTTAATGTATCTGTCCAGTGGGGGAGGGGAGGATATGTACAAATAACTGATTTGTAATTCTAAATCAGACCTGCCTGATTGCCAAGCCTGAACTTGAAATTTAATATTGAGTTATATCAAATGACTTTTGACCATCTATTTACTACATGGTTATGGCTTTTATCATTGCATTCCTGAATAAACCCTGCATTTGCTAAATTTACATTGTCAATAATGTTTTTTAGCAGTTATAACTTTTTTTGTACTGGAGATCAAACTCAGGACCTTGCACTTTCCAGGCAGGCATTTATGGCCCTGAGCTATCTCCCCTACTTATTTTACAGTTATAATGAGGATATGCTTGTACTTCATATTGTATTTAACTGGTTAGGGTTCTAGTTTTTTCAAATTTTCTAGCATCACAAAAGGTATTGTGAATTCTATTTTTCTAAAACTCTATGTTTAAGCCTTCTATGCATTACTTTTTGTGTAAGACTAACAAGGGTTTAAAAATAAGGCATAGTTCATGAAATGAAATCCAGCGGTAGGAGGAAACTCAGTTTTGAGCATTATAACACTGAAGATAGTTCTGAAGGGTCAATCAAAACAACCACATGAGAAGGTCAGGGGCTGGCGAGATAGCTCAGTGTTCTAAGCACCTGCCAGGCAAGTACGAGGACCTGGGTTTGATCCTGCACTGCATGCCTTGACGGCCACTGAAATGGAGTGGTGTTGCAGCCTGTAATCTCAACACTGGGGAGGCTGAAAACAGGAGGGTCACTATAGGTCTGAGCTGCATAGTGAGACCCCATACCAAATAAATGAAAGATTTTTTAAAAATTTAAAAAGAAAGGGCCGGGAAGATGGCTCAG
>NW_004524690.1:954283-959437 GCF_000260255.1 Octodon degus
GATGGCTCAGTGGAATAAGCGCTTCCCTGGCAAGCGCAAGGGCCTGAGTTCAATTCCTGGTTCCGAAAATAAATAAATAAATAAATAAAATAAAAAGAAAGTCAGAAGCTCTATAAGAGATATAGATGTCAGCAAATCAGTAATGGCCAGAGCTGTGAAATTACTCAGCTTATAATACTCAAAAGAATGAATTCATGCTGAGAGGAATATTGAGACACAGAGGGGGAAAGGCTGCCCGCCAATAAAACAAATTGTGGCATAAGAGTAAGAAAGTTCTAATTCAGAGCCCTGGCAGACAATGGAAGACAGAATTTCAAAATAAAGTGAGAAAGCAGTGTTTCAAAAAATCAAATCTCAACAAGGTTGACTAAGATAAAGATTGGAAAGTATATCCACTAGATTTGAAGAAACAGAGACTGTACGTGGTGCTCAAGTGAACATAACGGGGAGAGGTGGGAATAAAGACATAAAGTGTGAGGGACTGTTTTTTTAGAATTCTTTAATAGAAAGAAATAGGTTAGCATTTTGAAACACAAATTAAAAGTTTTGTTTTTGTGATGTACTTGGGCATATTTGTGTGTTAATTAATAGAATTAAATTCTGTGGAAGTGGGTGAGGATGGAGCAAAGAGGATAGAACTGATTTTTTTACCTTATGCTTTTCATCTTTAATATCATTTCTTAAACTGTAAATCTAAGCATTCAGAATCCCCCTATATATCTAGTACCTAATTTCATGCTCCTTATGTAAATATTACCAATGTTATCTACTTGTATGTTGGAATGAATATTGGTTTGCCTAAAGAGAAATGTAGTATTTCCCCAAATGCCTTTCAGAGGGAGCAGTTGTATCTTATATTTAGCTTGCATTATCAGATTCTTTTATATGCTAATGGATGTGTTGTTGAAAATTAACATGTTCTCTTATATGCTAGACTTTGGAGGGATTATGGTTTTAACCACTGCCTTTATAAATGATTAACTAGAGAAGATTTCATCTACAGCAGGCTTTTTTTGTTCAAAGCATTGGATGAAAACTGAAAAATATTTTGCTTAAATCTCTGGACATATTTTCTTTGTTTTCAGTTACTATCTAGAGATATTGACCAGTTCTTATGAGATCTTTGACAGCAGTCACTGTGTCTTAACTTAAAATTCACTGCAGACCACAAAATGCCTTCTAAGTTACAGACTTTACCCAAGTAAGACCAATGGAAAGTGAAATATCAGATTAGCAGGTCATGGCTTGCCTTTCTTAGCAAAAAAAAAAAAAAAATGCTCTGAAGCAAGCTGTATGAATATCCAGGAAGGTTCCACTAACACACTCTGATCGACACTGGTATGTCTCAGGTTCTAGTAGGTTAGCTAGGATTCTAATATTTAATAGAGATTTCTAATATTTTCTTAATAGAGAAGAGACTGTTAAAGATTCAATAATTGTCAGATTATCAAATTTGTGTAATCTGCCTCTCTTTCCAGTAAATCAGGTTTGTTCCAGTGTATATGCTATTGCCTTGGACTCTATGTCTACTAAGATATATGTACATATATAGCAGTAGTAATGAAGTTAATTAATAATCTGGAAATATCTCAGACTTCTTCACACTCCTAAGGCATCAGTCGTTACTCCAAGTCAATTATTGTCAATTAATTGACACTCTAAAACTCTGCAACTGCTATTAGTGGGAAAGCAGCACAGTTGTTTTCAAGAAACCAAAATACTAAGTCACTCAGTTTGATTCAACAATGATTTTTTTCAAACAATACCATATCATATATTCCCTTAATAATGTGTCCTGTTAAATGACAGTTCTGTTTTGCTTTTTTTATTTTTTTATAAAGTGAGTACTTTTCTCTAATATTTAACCAAAAATCTTTAGTCACATCTCCCTTATTAGATTTTTTAAATAAGCAAATTAGTTTTCTCCCTGTAGAATATTGTTTTAGTCAGTGGAATGAAAAAAATTTCTGTTTCCTAGCATTTGCCTCTTTTCAAAATGGTAGTATGTATCATTTTCATTCTCCAAGTTGTTGAAACTTCTATCTAGATTAGAAAAGTAGAGCCACTTTAATTCTGGTTCTCAGACAACCTAGATTATAGCTATCTATTGTAAAGTATTTTACAAAAGTAAGGCATTCAGCAAACACAAATGTATCCTGACATTAATCATTTTGGATTTTGGAAATATATTTATTCTGTTCTTTATTTAGATGATCTTATGACAAAATGAAAATTGACCAAAAATACTATTGTGTGCACTTGTGATTTGATCACTGAAGAATGATTTAAATTGAGACTACAAGGGATTTTTTGTCATTCTTCTTTAATAATCATGTTTAAATTAATAACTTTAAAATAAAATCTAAACAATCAATACAATATAACAAAACAGGATTTTCAAGAGTTACAAGGATTACTATTAACAGCCAAAGGTCTATGAGTGATTCAGTCACAGAATACTGGATCTAGAAAACTATCAGAAAATATGATCAAATTGGTCAAATTTATAGCTTGTGTGCTACTGTTTTATCTATGATTACAACTTATTTCTTCTTTATGACTTTGATTATTCTGATTCTTTTTTTCAGTCATTGAGGTCCTTAATATGCCTTTTATTAACTTGAATTGGGCTTGATACAATTGCTTCTTTGCTTCTTCCTGTAAAATCCTTATTGAATACCAATGTCTTGAAGAATATAAATAAACTTTATGGAAACCTGTTCGTACAAGCAGAGGTCTGCAGCAATTCTATTTTGGTAATTTCCCATTACTCAAGTGCGACTAATTCAATATACTGCATCAGTAAATGGAATTAACTGGAATTTTGCTTTTCCATGAAAATAAGTGCTGGCCAAACAGTGTCTCGGAACTATGTTGTACCAAGATAATGAGTTTCTTCGACTGAAGTCTACCATCAAAATTTTTTCACGGTTGACTGTTATGGCAGCACAAATATGACTAGAGATAAAGGCAGAATGACAGACACACAATTATGATCAATTTCACTCTTTCTTTGGCTTAGGAGTCTCCCTGAATGGTTTTTATAACTTAGTAGTATGAATGTACTATCTACATTGTACAAAGATACAAAGCAAAGAGCATTAGAACTGCTTCTATCATCCTGAACTTCACTATTCAGGTTCATTTTTCTTCCTGGAATAGCCAAATTCAGCCTTTTAATGTACTGAAATCTTTCACAACGCTGAGGATTCCTTCTTTTAATTTAATAGATCGTTAATCAAGTAATGCTATGTCCAATACATTACTGTGCTGCTCAAATTATGTCAGTGTAGTTCAAAAACAACAACAACAACAACAACAAAAGTATGTTAACTTGCCTTTGAATTTTAGTGGAAGAATGAGAGAATGAATAGAACAATAAATAAAAGTCATAGAAACAAGTCATAAAAAATATTAGAAACACATTAAGCTCAATAAAAATTACAGTATCAGGGTAGCGGATTTGCTTGTGGAAATAGGGAAGACAATTGGTCTGTAAATGAGGGGAAGGTGGGTTTAGACCAAAGATTGGAAGACAGTGGGCTGAGCCCTGAGGGAATGTGTAGGAAATAACTTCTAGAGACAGGAAAGCAAGCCAGAAGGCGCTAAGGTAAGGACGAGCCTGAAGATTTCCCGCTGCCTGCTTCTCATTCCCCTCCTTTCTTGTTCCTCGCTAATACGCCAGGCTCATGAGTAGGTTGCACCTACTGCTTCCAGTGCTGTTCACTCCTTAAACTGCTGCGCTCTGGCTTCTCACCTGGGCAGGATCAGAGCAATCCAGTTGGCCAGTTGTTGACAATGCTAGTATACAGACTTTTTTAAATTAGAAAAAAGGACACATAATGTACAAACATCTTTAAATGGAGACGATCAAAATTTTAGAAAATAAAACTGCATCTAGTTTGCTGTGACAATAATGCCAGCCTCATACTACATAATTTATCTCTGCTCATATCAATGGGTATGTATATGTATTTTAACCCACGTTAGATCCTACTCTACATGTTGTTCTACAATATGCTTTGTTTGGTTAATAATCTCAGCATTTAAATTTTAGTAAGTTCTTTTCTTATCTCTTACCCAGATTTTCAAATTTCCAAAATTGATCATAAATTGTCCTTTAAAGTTGATCACCTTTTGTTTCTTTTAGTGGATTATCACATTAGAAACTAAGATCTGAGTCTAGACATGTTTTCACACAGCTGAAATCCTTGCATTCTGGGAGGTTGAGACAAAAGTATCACAAGTTTGAGCCAGCCTTGGTAATTTAACAAGACTCTGTCAAAAAAGGTGATGAGGGACATGGGAATGTAACTCAAAGCATGAAGGTGTTGGATATAATCCCCAGTATAACACACATGCAGAAGCAACCACCATCTAGCCATTAGAAGTGTTCATCAACTATGAAGCTATTTTAGTACTCATATTTGGGAAAATTATGATTTTTATATTGCTTTTTCTAGTTACATTTTAATATTTGTTTCTTTTCATTAATTTCCTCCTACTCATAATTTTATTTATATTCTCTATCACCAAGAAAGTTGAGTTCTAATATCACTAGCTTAATTTCCTATAATTTAACAACTAGGTGCTTCCAAACAACTCACTATAAATTAAAAATACAGATATTACATCAAAAACTATAACTTCTAAGGGAAGCTTAAGGCTCTTTCTGTTCTATAAGAATTCTAAGGATACGTATAATATCAAAATGCTGTTTTCTAATGTAACTTAAAATCAATCTTTTCATTGATGATTATTTTACTGATTTATTGTGAAAAATCTTCCTTTTTATAATAGCTACATTATTTATAATTGGCCCATAATTTGTAGCCAGAATCTATTAAAAGTCATTTGATTTGGATATAGTTTTTTTTTTGACATAGTCTTGCAAAAATGCTTTGCGTATGTTTCTATGCATAATTTAACATGCATGAAGCATGTGACACTTAAATCTTTTTCAGAGTTTCTCCTCTCCACTGACATCATTTTTCCAACTCATTCTTATTTTACAGGATTAATCTTGTCCTCTCACTCTTAGGGTGTTCTTCTTCTGCTGGTCCATTGTAATGTGCCTGTTCCCCAGGGCTCTGCCCTTCACATTATCCTCTGATAATGGACTTCCTCTGTTATCTTACCTCATGGTTTTTTTTT
>NW_004524690.1:964157-965267 GCF_000260255.1 Octodon degus
TCACAGGCCAGGATAACCCATTCCAACACACTATTTAATATCCATGGACCTTATATAATGTAGATAGGACAAGACTAAAGATGAAACAATACTTTCTTATGAAATGGTCTTTGGATGAATTTACTGTAACATAAAGTAAATATGGAAGATAGTTTAGTTAAATATGAAACAGCTTCTTACATGAAATGTTAACTTAAACATTACTTTTTTAATTGAAACATTATTTACCCTTAAGTAATACAATTGCATTGTGAATGTTTTCATTTTTATTGTAAGATCAGCTTTAGAAATATTACTCTCCTGTTCCTTCCCAAAACAAACAAATAAGGCATTTCAAATTGAGGAGGGTGACTTTAGAAAGCATTCCAGAATTCCTTACTTTTGTTTGCAACATTTGGTCTATGGGAGCTATTTAGTTATAGCAATATTTATGAGTGGTTTCTAGGTGGCATTGTAAATAGAATTTTTTAAGTGTCTTGGCAGATGGAAGGTTATGTTGCATAATTTGAGTCATAAAATATGTTTTATATACTAGTGTGGGTGTTGGTTTTGCTGTTGGTTTTGAAGTTTATTTGTATATTGTGATTGTGAATTAAAGGAATTCTACTTCAATTGAATGGATAATTTGTTACTTTTCATACCACATTCATTGGTGAATATTTTTATTTACTGGTAATTAATTTGGTTAAACTCCTCCATACTGTCCAATGTATTTTGAATGTTTTCACAGTCTACCATGTCTCTCATATTTCATATTTCAGTAATACTGATGGGGTAGAATGATCAGAGAAAGAAACTATGTTCTCAAACAATTTACATTGGGATAGATACAGATCTCCTTTATTAATATGACTAATTGACATCAGATTCATTAATTAATCAAGTCATTATTAATATTTAAATACACTCACAATTTTACTTCCTGATCATTTTTTCACTTCAATATAATTTTGAATTTAGGCATCTCTTTTATACTCATGCTACTGGACCTCAAAATATTTCTTGGGGACTGGCAAGATAGCTCAGTGGACTAAGCACCTGCTTAGGCAAGCACAGGGTACAGGGTTTGATGCCTGGTCCCGCAAGCCATACTAGCCCTGCCCACAGGCA
>NW_004524690.1:965367-965987 GCF_000260255.1 Octodon degus
CAAGGACCTTTTATTTTCTTTTCTAGTGGTGGTTTAATTTTTCAAAAGTTATTTGTTTATCTATGTATTTATTTATTTATTTATTTGGTACAGGGTCTCATTGTGCAGCTTGGACTTGTAGTGATCCTCCTGTTTCAGCCTCTCCAGCACTGGTATTATAGTTGTACGCCACCATGCCAGGTCTTGGTGGCTGGTTCAGTGCACCTGGGGTTCCAGGGCTGGTGCAGCATGTGATACTGGGGATTGAACGTAGATCCTTGCTCTTGGCAAGCAGGCACTTGTACTGCCGAGCCCGGTACAAATACTTTTTTAAGGAGAGGAATGGGTAAAGAAGATGTGGTATTTTTACACAATGGAGTATTATTAAGCTATAAAACAGGATAAAGTTGAGATTTTGTTGGCAAATGGATGCAACTAGAGACCATACTCTTAAATGAAATAAGTCAGACCCCCATATGCAAACATTGTATTGTCTCCTTAGCATGAGAACCTGAAAGAGACAATGAAATCTGGGGGATGGTGAGGTAACTCAGAATCTAAGATGTACTTAGACAAGCTTAGGCAAGCACAGGGACTTTGGTTTGATTGCTGGTACCACATGCTGCGCCAGCCTCGCCCTC
>NW_004524690.1:966370-968578 GCF_000260255.1 Octodon degus
GCAGGGTTTCACCCCAGGCCTGTATGCCAGGCCTGAGCTGAGTCTGGAGGGGACAAGGTGGAGTAAAGGGGAGAGGCAGCTCTCCCACACACTCACCAGGCCTGGGCTAGGACTGGGTCTGGGGGTTCCCAGAACACGGCAGAAATTCCTACTCGACGGGTAGGGTGGGGGAGGTGCTGCGGAGTGGTGGGGGGCATCCCTGATGGGCCTGGGCTGGAACCAGTAAGACCTGCTGGAGCAGGGTAGCCGGAAGCTCTCCCACACACTCACCGGGCCTGGACTAGGACTGGGTCTCCCAAGGAAGTCACAAAATGTTCAGTTTACATTCAGTGTATTTTCTTTGCAGAATCAGACTTACCTTTTTAGATTCTTGTCTTCTCTCTGGTTTTTTTTTTTTTATTTTTTGTCTTTGATTTTGTTTTTGTTTTTTATGGAACTGGAGATTGAACTCAGGCCCTTGTGCTGAGTTCTACTGAGCTGTCTCCCAGGCCCTCTCTGTGTTTGTTCTGGTAGTTGTCTGTTTCATTGTGAGCTTATAGGTGATTTAATATGTTTATACCATTTCATTTAATTTTTTAATTTTTTTCCCTACTTAGAAAATCATTCTGAATTCTTAGTTCTCCATTAGCCTAAGCTAACCAGAACTTAATATTTTGAGAATTTGCTTTAAAATAGTCTTATCCTTATTTTACTCTTAAACCTAAAGAGTAGTTTGATTGGATATGCGCTCTTATGTTAGAAATAATTTCCTTATCTGTAGTATATACTTCCCTAGGTCCTCTAGATTCCAATATTATTGAGAAGTTGAATTCTAATCTTGGTTCCAGCAGTTTGCATGTGGCCATTTCCTCTCAATGAAAGCTACTAAGGTAATTTTTATATATCTCTAGCATACTGAAAGTTATCACCATATGGGTTTCATTTCATTCATTGTGTTCTAGTCCCTCTAACTATGGAGGTACATATCCTGTAATTGTGGCAGGCTGTTTTAATAATTTCTTACCCTTCATTTTTACCCCCTGCCTCCCTGCATCTCACAAATTGGATAATGTACCTCTTGGGATGATTTTTCAAACTTTCTTATACTTTCTCTTTTACTATACTTGCTTCATATTTTAATACATGAGGGCTTTTTAGTTATTTTCCTTTTCTTCCAAAGAATTTTAAACTTCAATTTATGGTTTTAATTTCCAAGAGCTGTTTTATATGGCAACCTGCTTATGTTTTTTAGTTGTAACACAGTTTTTGGTTTTTAGAGATATTCAAATGTTCACTTTCTGCATGTATTAACTTTATTTATTCGAGTGAATTTTTATTGTGTTCATTTTCTTTTCTATTTAAGTTTCTGAAAGCAGAGAAAGTCTTCTAGCCTCTGGAGGAGCGAGTGGCCTAAGAGACTAGCTAGAGAGAGATCTAGAAGGCTAGGTCTTCTGCGTGGAGACTTCCCCTTCATATACCTTAATTCTGCTGCTTACTACGGAGCATATTCCACTATGCCTGCTATATGAAAGTTCACTTCCTTGGGCTCTGTCTACCCAGAAAATCAAATTTCAGACCCTCGTGAGGGGACTGGAAGATAGATAGGAGCAGAGGCATTTGGCCATGGAGTACAGATCAAGCTAAGCTGCAGACTTGCCTAGAGAACGTTACTCTTGGGCACATTGCTTACTCTCACCATCCCCGGAAATTAAAAAGTGATTTCTGCTAAATGAAAAAAATGTTTTCCTGATATCTTCTGACTTATATAAGCTTTGCAGAAACCGTTGTATAACTTTGATCACTCTAATATGTAAGTTATAAGGCCCCCACATTTAAAAACTTTATTGATATGTTTTATCTGTTATCTTTTCTATTGTTCTTATTCTTGTGGCATTTTTGTAATTTTTATTTCTTTAAATTTTGGGAAGTTTCTGGCCACAAAAAATAAATATATGTTTCAGTCTAGCATACTTTCTTTTTTAATTATTTATTTATTTTTGTATTTGGTACGGGGTCTCACTATGCAGCTTGGATTCATAGTGATCCTCACTGGGATTGCAGGCATGTGCCACCATGCTCTGACTCTGTTGCCGGCTCAGCATGCTCCGGGAGGGGGGCCAGCATGGCATGTGGTGCTAGGGATTGAACCCTGGGGTGGAGAGAGGTGGAATGGGAAGGAGAAAAGGATGAGAGAAAGGAAGGAGGAAGGAAGGAGGAACTCGAGGAGGG
>NW_004524690.1:968678-969569 GCF_000260255.1 Octodon degus
TTCAGACTAATAATGATCCTCCTATCTCAGGTTCCCCAGCACTGTGATTACAGGCATGACCACTAAGCCAGGTTTCGGTGCTGAATCGGCATGTTAAATCAAGCCTAGATCCTTGCACTTGCCAGGCAGTCACTTAGACCGCTGAGCTGCCTCCCCAGGTCCCCCTACTATGGCTTTAAGCACAGCTCTGCACCTATTACCAGTTATATTTCCAACCTGGTCATATGTGAACTCAAGGCCCAACCCTACTGTACAGCAGCATATGGCATACTCTACCTCAATTTCCCAGTAGCATCTCAAACCCAATGTGCATGAATGTGTACTGATATTCTATGTCTTTCATCTAACCAGTACCTTCCCCAAATGTGTACTTTAAACATCCATTTATCACCCAGGCTATCAACCCAGAAATAATATCGAGCCCTATTGATACCACCTGCTTGTCTTGCGTATTCTTGCTACCTCTGTTTATGTTCTTCTTCCATCTCTCCTTGAATACAAATTCCCCTTCACAGTTTTTTGAGAAATTTAACTGCCACTTCAATATAAAGTTTTCAATGGCTTCATGAATTCCTAAGCATCCTATCCCTGGACACTGCCTGGCACACAAGGTTCTTCAGAGCCCTCTCCTACCATCCTCAAATTAATTAACAAATCAGGTGTCTCCAGCCCTCCGTTGTCTCAGATATTTAAACCTCCTTTCTTTTTACATGCTGTCTTTTCAATGAGAGACCTTTTGCACTTAATCCTTTAAGTTATACTCAATTATTTTCCCTTTGGGGATGTTCTGTGTAATGTCAGCTGTATGGAATAAGAGCTCATTCTGTGAAGTGCTGGCTGGCTATATTGGAATCATTTTGACAGTTAAATTTCTGTCATTATTAATGAATG
>NW_004524690.1:976799-978629 GCF_000260255.1 Octodon degus
TAAGGTAACTATGAGCAGACCTAACTATTGTTGCATTTGTACCAAGGTAGAGAAAGGATTTTATGATTATGCTACTATATTCTTGTCACATATTTCATTGGCTAGGAAAGGTACAGACTCCAGAGGGACAGATGTAATTTGGCAGAGCGTCCTTCAGTCTGCATCCCTAAGTGACTCTGTGATACCAAACCCCACCCCATCCTGGGATATTATTGCCAGAAAAAATGAATCAACAGTAGTCAAGAGCTCAGGAAAAGAAAAGAAATTTTATTGTTGCTAATGGACCCCAGAAGAGAGAGTACCAAACTCTGAGGTGAGGCTTACAGAAAGTTTGTCTTCTTATAAGTTGGCACACAGAAGTTACAAGAATGAGATAAGCTTTGGCTGAAGGATATGGTACAATGCGCATCCTGTGGCGAGATGTAGCAAAGTTGTTTTTAGCACTTTCAAAGAAGTTTCAATTTGATGACAAATCATGTAATTTAGCAGAGTTCAGTGGAAGAGAACAGAATGCAGCTTTATTTAACAAAATAGGTACAGTTAGGTCAGGATTTCTGCTCCAATATATACGCCATGTGAATAAGAAATCTATATTTGCAATATGTAAGGAATAATGTACCCACACATCTTAACCTAAACTATTAAAAAATATTATAGCACCTTTATTTTGAATGTGCATATTTTCATTATTAGTAAGTTTGAACTTTCTTAGATTTTCTGAACATTTATTTGTCATTTATGATCCTTAGTTCTTTTTTGGAAAATGGCAATTCTAGTACTTTGTCTCTTTCTGTAGGAGACTATTCATATTGATTTATAAAGAACCTTCATAGACTAGGTTATGTGAATCCTTTTATATCACTAGTGCTAAAATACTGTTCCAGTGCCTTAGTTACCTGTTAGATTTATGATATATTTTAATACCTAAAGACTTTAATGCATTATAACTATTTTAAATCATTTCTTCTCTGAATTTTATGATGGGAAAGACCTTCTAAAATAGGATAGACTGATTTTTCTCTGGTTTTGTTATTTCTCATCTTTTAAAATAAAAAAAAATCTATAATTGACTGCTTGATTTTGGTGCATACTATTTGGGAGATAGTTTTATGATGAATGCATCTTCAACTTATAACTCAGGTGGCTCTTTCTTCTAATTAAAAAGATAGTTTTGTGGTGTGTTTTTGAGTTAGTCCTTAAGATGTCTCTTGGGCTAATAAGCATGCACTTGGTGCTTTCAGCAGGTTCTGGTACTTCCCATCAGGTCTGTCCACTCTAGATGCACACGACACCAAAGAGGAGGAGGAGTGGGAGAGACAGAGGCCTTTCCAGCCGAGGATAAACATGCTTTGACAACATAAGTGGTCTATAACTAGAGTGGGAAGCACTTTTTTTCTTCAATAGCTCTTTAGTGAATGCTCTATTTCTTCATACAGAAGCATAATAGATTGAGGACTGAGAAGTCTTTTATGAGGCTAATTAATGGGCAATGCCTTTTTTGTAGCTGTGTATGTGAAATAACATAGTAATATATAATCCTCGAGATGCAATGTTCTTGGAGGTAAATAGTATAGATAACAAACAATCTCACTGTTTTTCTTGCTATGGATTATAAGGCTTATACTAGGATATGGTAATACTTATCTGTCTAATTCAGTATGTGCACATGCACCTCCTTACCACAAAGGTCTGATGAGCATCACAAGATCGGTAACAGGCTACAGGCCTGTTTTGCAGTGCAGTTTTACAACTCACACTTAGAAACGTGTCTGAAGGGCTGGTGAGATAGCTCAGTGGACTAAAGCACCTGCTTAAGCAAGCATAAGCAAG
>NW_004524690.1:986939-992696 GCF_000260255.1 Octodon degus
GAAGGCATGGTTTTTACCAGGTTGTCTTTATAACAATTGTCACTCATTTGATTTCTGATGTGGTTTCTCTAATGTCTTAACAGAAACAGAAAAAAGAAAAATGAAAAGTTTGAGGTAATTTGCTGGCATGGAATGTCTGGCATATGCTGTAATTTAGATGTGCCCCTCAAAGTTCATGTGTTAGAAAGTTCATCCCCTGTTTATAATGTTGAAATGTGAAAGCAATTTTAAGGATGCTTAAAGCAGGAGAGACATGCACTTGTGAATGGATTAATGGTATTATGGAAATGGGTTAGTCATCATGAGAGTGGGTTCCCTAAAAGAGGGTGAGTTCTTCTCCCTTTTTATGTATCAGTGCACTGTATTTCCCTTCCCTCTTCCATCACTGGATGATACAACAAGCAGGCCCTTTACTAAATGCCAGTGCCTACATATTGGATTTCCAAGCGTCTAGAGCTATAAAAATAAATTTCTGTTCCTTATAAAGTTCCCAATCTCTGGCATTTTGTTATAGCAGGACAAAAGAGACTAAGGCATATAAATGACATTGGTCAAATGAGTCGCTGCTGTAGCAAATATGTCAACATGTGGTGGTAGCTTTGGAACTGGGTAATAAGAGCCTAGAAGAATTTGGAAGAGCACTATGAGAAATTCTGGTGAGTGTAGACAAGAAAATAGTTGTAGAGAAAGTCAAACTCTTCTTACAGGTTATTGAAATGGTCATGGCCAAAATGCTGGCAGAAATATGAGCAGTAAAGGTCATTTTGATGAAGTCTTAAGTAGAAATGAGGCACAGGTATTGTACACTGGAGTAAAGATTATCTTTGTTATAAAGTAACTAAGAACTTGGACAAATTGTGTCCATCCCTGAAAGTTTTATGGAAGGTAGAATTTAAGGGGAATGAGCCAGGCTATCTATGGGGATATTTGTACGTGAAATATTAAGGGGCTTCTGGCATCTTTGAATTGCTTGTGATAAAATGAAGAAATGATTCAAAGGTAGAATTTATAATTAAAAGGGCTAGAGAATATATAAATTTGAAGAATTTGTCGCCTGGCCATCTAAAAAAATAAAAGACTGAAAAAGAGTTCAAGGATCCAGCCAAGTGACCCTTTCATAAAAGGTTCAGCGTGGCTAGAAGAAGACCAGGTGCCGTTCATCAAGTTCACGGGAAAGTAACCCCGAAGGCAGTGTGGAGATTTTCGAGGCTGCGTTTCCCATAACAGGTCCCGAGCTCTAGGAAGGCAGAAACATGTTGGAGGTCAGGCTTGAGGTCCTTTCCGTGGCTTGTCGCCCAGCACTTCGCCCCAGGACTCTGCACCCTGCATTCTTGTGCCGCACACGCTCCTTCATGGCCCCAGCTGTGGCGCAAGAGGCCCCAGCTGCAGCCTGGGCAGCTGCCCCAGCGGGCACGAGTGTGAGGCCTTGGCAGCGTCTGCGTGGTGCGCGTTCTGCTTGTGTTTGCCAGATCCTTTTGAGCACATCATCTAAGATGATGCTGTTCAGTATAAATCAGAGGCTAATAGAGCCCATTTACCATCGCCATTGGCGTCGTCACCAGCCACGATGAACACTACATATTTTTTTTAAAAAAAAATCATTTCAGAGAAAGGTATTTCAATATAGATTGCAGCTTTTCATTTAGTTTTAAAATTTGTGCACTGCAAATATGAAAATTATATTATATTCATCCACCAGAGGGAGCCCCCAAATCTACTATCTGAAAGGAAATAGGGCTGAAATAAATAAGTGAAATTCTGTACATTTTATGATTGACGATCAAGATTTTAGTCAGCTCTGCCATGGTGGTGTGAGCTGACTCATCAGCTCTTCTGAGAACACAGAGACAAGTTCCTTCTCCTACTACACATGCTGCCTTATTTTAATTTATGCCTCCTGAATAATCATTTATGTTTGTCTTTTCCTGACTTCGTTGTTTGAGTTTTTATTGAAGTTAATTCTATATTTTAATACTTTAACTTTTGAATAATGATGACTTATTTCATGCCTTGAACGTATGAATCACACTAGCGCTCCCCTTTTAGGTTCTAATTGATCTTACATTATATTTTTATGTTGTTAAATGTATGATACGTATTTTTCTGTAATTTGAGAATAAATTCAACATTCATCACATATTCTACTTTTACTATTTTTTTTTTTTTGGTTTTGAGCCATTGCCTGACTGGCTACATGTCAAATAGTTCATTTAAGAAAGTTCTTTGGATTCTTGAATCCTTGGTATATTTTATGTTGAGGATGATTGTTGCTTTACATATGCATGACAAATAGATGTATCATACGGTCAGATTTTCTTTCTTTCCTTCATCTATGATTTTATTTTTTTCTTAAGTTTATCATGTGTTTAAAATAAAATATTTTTCTACAAAATATTATGTGGGTGTGGGGTAATGAAGGAAATTATCTAACTGTTTTTGTAGGTAGAGCAAGGTCCTAGAGTTGTCTTTTCCTTTCCTGATGGGTCAGTCTTAGAACAATCCCTTTGAATAATAAATACTTTTCAGTGTGCTCCAACTACATCTCCTTATAGCTTGCTGGGTCTCTTCCTGTTTCTGTTTCTCTCTCTCTGTCTCTTGGTCTAGCTTGACTGTAATATACATTAAAATGTGTACATTTTAAAGTTTCGACACATATCTACATCCATGATACTGCTCCACAATCAAAACAATAAACTTATCCATTACTTCAAAAGTTTTTTTTGTATTACCTGCCTCCATTTCTGTCTTTTTTGTTGTAAGAATATTTACTTTAGTAGGACAGTGCCAGAGAAGGGCATTTTTTAAAGAGCTCTGTGTTTATGCATGTATCTGTACCCTGTTTTAAGGAATCTCCAAGTTTTCTCACTCGATAATGTAATCAACCCCATTTTGTGGCTATGGAAATTGTGCCCAGAAGTTAAGGTAATAACTCACAGCCATGAAGCTCATAGCACACCCTGGAACAGGCCCAAGACCCTGACTGCTGCGTGACACACTGCCTTGCGTTGCCGCCCAGCCTGGGAGCTGGCCTGCTTCTTCCCATCCCACTTAGCTGAAGTCAGCTGTTTTAATTCCCAGTTCTGAATGGAAGTCAGTGGTGTTTTACCAGCATTATGAGAATGCTGTTGCAGAGGAAAAATAAATTATGAAAAATGAGTAAAGTTGAAATAGATTCATTCAGAGTCAGTGTTGATACATTCATTCTCCACTTTCTTTAATCTTATACTCAACAAGATGCTTACAAACATGCAATAAATATTAACAAAAGTTTAGCTAAAAGCACTGCTTGAACATCATCAGCATTTTAGACAAACACAAAACATTGTGTTTGACATTTGTACAACTTTGTATTTTAACTAGGTGCATTCTTATATGTAGATATTTTAAAAGTTCTACATTAATAAAGTAAAATAGTAAATGTAAAGAAGTTACCACTTGGACTTGTTACCTCAAAGCAAAATTTAACTGATATGCTGAATCTAGTCTTCAGTGAGACTCATGATGTGCCTTCCCCTCGATTGTTCTGTGGGCCAGTGATTCTCCGGTTGTCCTGAGGGATGACCAGGAACGTGACACAGCCAGGCCCTGCAGTGGGTCCTGCTGATTCATAGAGCATCCCCTGTGCTATTGTCCCTGCCGTTGCCACCTGTCTTGAGCAAGCACAGGACTGGCTTTGTGCAGATTTTCTTCACACACACACACACACACACACACATCTGGGCTCTCTATGGTTGCTGCCTTCTCAGCTTACCACAGGGGGCAGACACTGACTGAAAAAGTGTTGAGAAAACCAGATGTTCAAGGGAGATATGACAATGTAAAAAGAAAATAAAGTAATACAATAAAATCATTTTTAAAGCATGTTTCTGTTGCAACCTTTAATGGTGCATCATGAGAAATGGGTTTTATTTATTTATTTAAAAATAAACAACTCTTCATTAATGCTGAAAATGTGTGAATGTAGGGTTTAAAGCTAAGATAATTTAAAACTTTTCTCTAGAAGACTACTTCTGGGTAGTATTCATATGTTTTTACATTTTTATTTTAAATTTAATAACTCTATAAATATATTCACTCCAGTGTTCCAGCTTGGGTGTTATAACTCTCAAGTGAATAATGCCTTCCTTGGAAAATATCCCTTTTGAAGGAGAAAGCGCTACAAACATTAAGTTAAACTTCACTTCCCAATCAATGGTTTGTATCACTAAAAAAGAAAAACTGAGCAAAAGCATATGAAGTGTTGCTACTCTTAATGAGCTGAGCTACCTGCAAAATGCAAAGCTCTCAGGTGTGTGGAAAACACTGTGAAGAAATATCATGTCAAGTAGTTGCTGAGCCCCGATGAGCTTATACTACCTTGGTATTTTTTTATTTTTATTTATTTTTTTATTTTTTTTAAGACATGGCAGTGATAGGTCTGGACCCTGTAGCTCACCTGCTGTTGTCTGAACTTTGGCCTCCCTATGAACTATTATTTGTTCATAATGCATATTATAAAAAATAGAAGTGGCCTTATTTGTTCAAATAAAGTATCTTTTATAGTAGCACTATTCTCAGGGGTAACACTTCCATACTAAGATTAGACTCATTCCCCCTATCCATCCAGAATGCTCCTCCTACAAGGACATTTGCAGAGAAAACTGCATTAGAAAACTGCCCGAGCTTCAGTTTTCTCATCTACAAAACAGGGACCATGACTTTGCTTTGGTGTCTCAGGGCAGTGGAGGGAGACTGCACAGGGGCTGTGCTTGGAAAAAGGCCTTCCAGGCCCTCCATAAGGCTTAGTGGTAAATAGGAGTAACTACGTCTTCGTATGCAAACTCTTCATATACGCTTAAATGAGTTAAATAAAAATTCAAGATGAAAATAACTATCACAGAAACAACAAATACTGCAAAAGGATCAGACTGTTTTGGTCTTTTATTATTAAATTGAGAAAACAAACTTTCAAATCACACTTTTAAAATAAAATACGTATTTAGAGAGTGTTGGAAAAAAATCTGAGTTTTGTGGATATTTCTTTTTTTATATATTTAGGACAAGGTCTACAGGGTGTACAGGGTCTCGCTAAGTAGATCAGACTCGTAGTGATCCTTCTGTTTTCAGCCTCCCAAGTGCTGGGATTATGCGCTCATGCCACCACGTCCAGTCTCAATCGCCATCTCAAGGCGCTCCGGGAGCAGTATGGGCACGGTAGGCCCGAGGATCAAACCCTGGCTGCTGCACTCTGCCTAAGCAGGCGCTTTAGACCGCCGAGCTATGTGGCGGGCCCCGATATTTCTTTACAGAATAAAAATACCAATATTTTAATAATAAATTTCTATTTACTAGCAAAAGTCTTTTTTTTTTTTTTTTTTTTATGTATTTGGCTTTACAGGGTCTCACTCTGCAACTCGGACTCGTAGTGATCGTCCTGTCTTCAGCCTCCACAGCCCAGGGATTACCAGCGTGCACCACTTTGCACAGACTCTATGGCCAGCTCAGCCCACCTTGGCGGCTGGGCTGGTGTGCCACGTGGTGCTGGGGATCGAACCATGGTCTCTGCGCATCCTAAGCTTGCTTTAGCATTTGCTTTAGTTTGCTGAGTTATCTCGCTGGTCACAGAAATCTTATATATAGATTGTTAAGCTTTACTTAGACACATACATTTTTATTTTAAATATCTTTTTTCAAATGTACTGCTTTGTGCTCCACTGGCAGAATAAGAGGGCTGCAGGATTTTCTCTTAGAATACATAGTTTGAAGCAAGAAGAAGGT
>NW_004524690.1:992796-996408 GCF_000260255.1 Octodon degus
AAGCTCTACATGGAATTAACCTGTGTTTAATATTAGAGCTAACTAAAGATAATTTCCACTGATGATATGGTTTTGTAAATTCCCTTGTTTTAACATCTAGAAGAAGCTTTATAAAAACCCTAATGCATAAATAATGCTGTATACTTTCAAGACAAATGTTCTAAACATTACCAAGGCCACATTGCTAAACTTCTCAAGATTCAGACCATTTATTTAATTAACATGGTTACATTTTCTAAGGTTATATCTTTGGACACTTTATTTATTGCATATTATTACTAAGTGTATTTCTAGACAGCGGGAATATAGGAGAGAACAAAATAGCAAAAACTCCTGCCCTTCTTATGGAGCTTCTATGCTGGCATAAGAATATAGAAAACTAACAATAAGTAAGTTGGATGATGTATAAGAAAACTATAAGTACTAAGGATAAAAACAAAGTATAGGGTTTTGGAAGCAAGTTAGAAGTCTTGTACCAATGGGGTAAGTTTCATTGGTACAATGATACATGAGTAAAGAGTGAGCCGTATAGGTATTTGAAAAAAAAAAATGTGATTACGTCTTTGTGTCTTAAAAGGGATAAGACTCTGGAATCCATTTAAGGCAAGATAGCACCTTTGCTATTAGATTGGATGTGGGATGTGGACCGTGAGTGCAAAGGCCTTCAGGAAAAGAGCTCCCTTGTTCTCAGGAGCACCAGGAAATCCGTGGGCACCCAGGCAAAAGATCCAAAGGAAGAACAATTGGAGAAGGCCTCAGAGGGGAGGATGCAGGGATTTGGAGGCAACTATAAGAAGCTGCATTTAATCCAAAGCAGGGAGCTATTTATTTCAAAATTACTAAGCAAAAGAGCAATACAAATTACATGTAAATAATGTTTGGTTCATTGAGAACAGATTGGAGTACTTTAAAATGAAAGCAGGAAAACAGATTTGGAGGATGTTGTAAAGATTCAGGTTAGAGACATCAGTGTTTACTCCAGGATTGTAACAATAGGAGTGTTAGGGAAAGGATAGCTCCTTCATGTAATGCAAAGGTAGAGTCATAAGAATTTGCTAACAGATTGGATGTAGGGTTGAAGAGAAGAGGTGTCAGGAATAATGAAGGGATGTTTTCCATTAATGGAGAGAAAGGGAAGCAGCATTTGAAAGAGAAGAAAAGTCTGCTTTGGACTCATTAACCGAAAGGACAACTATCACATTAGACCCTCAGATATGTAGGTACTGAGTCAAGCAGAACTGCGAGCTGCAGACATAAATTTGAAGGTTGTCGATGAGTGGGTGACATTGAAAGATGTGAAAAGTCACCTTTCTGGTGAAGGTCATTAGAGAACAGGTTAAAGGACCAAGTATGAGTCACGGAGGCATTAGCTGGTCTGGGAGCAGAGAGAAGGCTGGGATGGAAGCTGTGCGGGAATAATCCTGCACAGGGAGAAAATCAGAAGCATATGTTGGCTCATTTTCACTGCTTCCAGGTGATGTATAAAATCATCAAATGAGTTGAATATTGAGAATCTATGAGTGTGTTTTGTACTGTGAAGCTCATCAGAGACTTTCTTCCAAGCATGGTCCTGCAGAGGCAAAGGCCAGAGAAAAAAGAGGAACAAAGAGGTGCAAGGGTAGAATATGGAGGGAGAACTCATCAACGAAGCTGAATTGTTTGGTCTTAAAAATTAAATGTGGGCAAAACGACAACACACGAGTGTGCTGATTGAAGGTGCAGGTGTATAAGAAGAGATTTGAGGCACTGTTTCCTTGGGTTAAATATCAAGAAGATAGTCTAGTCCACAGTGGAGGAGTTGGTCTTAGAGGAAGAGGCAGCCGGTAGTCTACCTTAACAGGAAATCAGAGTGCATGCACGTGGTATGGCAGGAGCCTGTGGGAGTGTCTTCAGATTATTTCATTTTTCCAGCCATGCAGAAAGCCATAGCTGCATAGGAGGGGTGTTAGAGGCAAGAGGAGGGAGGGAGACACTGCTGGAAGTGTCACCTAGCAGAGTGGGTTGGGTGGAGGTGTCCTTCTAGCCTCTACAGCTGAGAGCAGTTTAGCAATCTCAAGCTAGTCTAGAATTATTTCAGCTCTACCTATAGCCTTCTTGTGCCTCTTTGTGCTGTGGAGACCAGCCAGGGTTAGTGTCCTCTTCCTGTCAAAGCTGCACAGCTTGCACTTGAGTGGTTTGTAGCTGCCTCTGTGCTTATTTGCATTTTGCAACTTCGTCCATTATTATATTAATAATTGATGTTGACTATGGAGGCTATGTTCAGCTAAGCTTAAATTTATAATTACATTTTTAAAAGTCCTGTTTGTTTCTTAATAAAGTTTATGGATTAGAAATTTGAGTATAATTATTTTATTAATAAAGCAGTATCTTTTATTTTGAACGATTTCATGAATTAAGCAAAAAGATATATACGGTTATGAAGGATAGAGGAAATATCTTCTTCAGTGGTTTCTGATTGTGAATGGAGAAGAAGAGCAAAAGCCAGAGGGGTACCTGGGAAGGAGAATGCTTTCCCTATTTTTAAGTTGTTGGTTTAGCAGAAAATATCATCATGTGACTGTGATAGAACAGCCTGAGTCATGTGAGAAAGCTACATGCAAGAAGTTTCAATGCCAAGTTAGACTGAATCCCAGAATCCTCAGTGCCAGATCTTGACTCCAAGATCAAAGTGTTACAGTAAGTGGCATGAGTTTCATTAAAGTTCTAAAATATCTCAGATTACACAAAAATCATCATTGCCAAGACTTACTGTTCTTAGTATAAGGAAGAGTGGCATAAACCAGAGAAATTAAGAAAAAGTAAAGTATCTGTGGACTCAAAAGTAGAAGTCCTCAAAAAGTGAATGAAATTTCTGAGCTTTAATTACAGCTTTATAATGGACTGAGAACCTTAAATTAACCCTATGCTGATAGAGCCCCAACCTTATTTGAAAATGAGAACTTGAGTTAAATATCTTATAGAGACTCTGCTCATCCTAAAAAATGTCTATGAAGTATTTAATTTGTACTAACTATTAAAATATACTGATAAATTTTGTTGATGTTCTCAGGTATCTTGTTTCTGAATTGGTAAAGATAATAGGTCTTTAATTTTTATAATAAAGTTAATATATATTTTTAAAAGCAGCCTAGACAACTAAAAGCAAAAACACATCACATTTCTCAGTAATATATTTTATTTTTTTATTTTTTTGCGGAACCAGTGATTGAACTCAGGCCCTTGCGCTTGCCAGGGAAGCACTTATTCTACTGAGCCATCTCCCTGGCCCCCTCAGTAATATTTTGATGTCCATAAAACTATTGCTTAACAACTGCCACCATGAACCTGATATATTTATTTTATTTTAATTAGTTCATTCATGTGTGAAACTAGATGCAAAAATACCAACTTCTTAATGGGATGCATTTTCTGAGAGCTAATTTTAAATTACTTTTAGTCCATACTTTGTTTTCTTTATATAGAAAGTCATTTTATCTGCAAATAAAAATTTGAACAAATTACAAGTCCTTACTTATGAATTGTTTCCTTTTAACTAACTATAGTTTTCAAAATAGCTTTTCAGTAATTCTCATACTTCTAGAAGAGTCTTAGTAGCACTGTTGAGAGAAAAAA
>NW_004524690.1:1008138-1019980 GCF_000260255.1 Octodon degus
CTGCAGGATTTTCTCTTAGAATACATAGTTTGAAGCAAGAAGAAGGTGACAGAACAGAGACATACATGTTCCCACAGGAGTCATGGATTCTGTGTTATGTAGGCATGCAGGTAAAGGCTGAACCCCTTCCTCTGCGGCAGGTAACTTAGAAAGGGAAGTGCGGAAAGGATTCCCCTGGCTATGGAAGTGCCCCCATTCTCACTCCTTTCCCTAGGACAACTGGACCTTTGATCCAATAGTTTTTTTTTCTAATAATTAAAATCATTCAAACTTTGACATTGGAAATGTTCCCCTATTACAAATGTCTGAAACAAAACAGAATAGCTTTTTTATTTTAATTTTTTTTAGAGAAATTGGTATCACTGAAAATCTCTATACAAATGGAGAAAACAAATGGAGATATTTCTGGGTATCTTGCTTTTTCTTTGTGCCACTTACTGGTAGAAAATTAACTATACATGTTTCCTTTATGGAGATGATTAGAAGAAAATAAAAAAATACATATTAATTATAAATCTGTTGTTGTTATCATTATTTTATTATTACTATTGTATTTTTAGGACAGGGTCTACAGGATCTACAGGGTCTCACTGCATAGAACGGACCCATAGTGATCCTCCTGTTTATAGCCTCCCAAGTGCTGGGATTACAGGCACTCACCACCACGCCCAGTCTCAATCACTCTCAAGCACCCTGGGGGCAGGGATGGCATGGCAGGCCTGGGGATTGAACTCCTGTAAGTCTGTTGTTTACAACATGAAAAGGACTTAAAATTGTGTGGTGCAGAGTAAACACTATCTTAATTTTAAAAAACTGGATATTAGTATCAGATGATAATGAGTAAGCCATTCATACACTGGCATATTCAGTGAATAATTTTGAAAATATTTATTATGAATGCATAAAACTTCAGTCATACACAGGCAATCACATATAATTGATGATTGCCTTGGCTTTCTGTCCTATAATACAGAGCTTAAAGGATGATAAAACTGATTGGGTTTAGGAATGTAAGTTTTCTGGCCCAGAGGCTCACAGAGGTGTGACATGGCACCCAGGAAAGTCTCTGTAACAGGCAACTGGAAGGAGATAAGCAGGTCCTGATACCAGTGGTGGCAGTCACTACACAGTGGCACATGGAGAGTAGGCTTTTGGAAAGCACTGGATGAAAAGCGCTTAGTCTGAGGAAATCTTTCTAGCTCTAGATAGACATCATTCGATCACAGGAACTGGAATTTAAGGACCTGGTGCCTCCTAATGCTCATGTGAATTACAGAGGACAAGACAGATTATAGACCTGTGGGGAAGGAAGCAGTCATACTAGAGCAGAATGCAGTTTCTGACACTGGTTTATAAGAGATTGGTCCAATTTAAGGATTAGGGTGCAACATGAGAACAGGATTTAAAGTTTTACCGCTTAGGGAAAAGGTAGGTTGAAACATAATTTACTCTAAACACACAGATAACAACTTAAATGTATAACAATATTGACATTACTTTACCAGTATCTTACAGTGGACATATATGAGTTTCATAAAGGATTTTACTTAATATCCTTCACAAATCGGATAGTATACTAAAACCACAATAGAGTTTAATAAAAGTCAAAACAGGACCATTCAGTATGTAATCGGTGGATTTATGTGGATTGATTTAGTGCTAAGGAATTTTTGTTTCATCTTATTGGTTCTAAGACTTGAGTCTAAGCCACATAAGAAGAGCAAAAGCTGCATTCAGAAATGCACCTGAATCGGGAAGCCTGAGGGTGAGGAATGAAATGTTTTCCTTCAGTAAATCATGGGATTGATGAAACAAAACAGGCCTGTAGCACGTTAGGAGCAGTGCACCGGCTTGCTTCTTTTTTCAAATGTACTGCTTTGTGCTCCACTGGCAGAATAAGAGGGCTGCAGGATTTTCTCTTAGAATACATAGTTTGAAGCAAGAAGAAGGTGACAGAACAGAGACATACATGTTCCCACAGGAGTCATGGATTCTGTGTGATGTGGGCATGCAGGTAAAGGCTGAACCCCTTCCTCTGCAGCAGGTAACTTAGAAAGGGAAGTGCGGAAAGGATTCCCCTGGCTGTGGAAGTGCCCCCCATTCTCACTCCTTTCCCTAGGACAACTGGACCTTTGATCCAATAGTTTTTTTTCTAATAATTAAAATCATTCAAACTTTGACATTGGAAATGTTCCCCTACTACAAATGTCTGAATCAAAACAGAATAGCTTTTTTATTTTAATTTTTTTTAGAGAAATTGGTATCACTGAAGATCTCTATACTCAGCTGAATGTTGCTCAGGTGCTTTGGCAACAGAAAGCTCTCCTCTGACATGCAAACTCTCAGAAAATACATTGGTCTCATTCAGGTCTGAAGGAAAAAAAAAAATCACCAGCCAAATAAGAGATAAATTAAAACAAAGATCATAAAATAAGGATGCTATGATATGAAATGAGAAAGTAGCACTGAAATTACTCAAACATCATTTTATTTAAACTGAAATAATCCAAGTAAGTGTTAAGAAATTAATTCTTTAAGAGAAAATACATGTCATGCAGCAATAGCACATTAGACCTACAATTTGAGATTATATTTAGTTATAACCAATCAGTAAGGGAAAGTTGGTGGCCAAAGGAGAGGAGGAAATCAATGGATGATACTGCAGCACTGATGTAGAACACTATGGATAGAGATGTTACCATATATTCTTAAATGTTAATTTTAGGTAATAAATAGAAACACAGAGTGGTTTCTAGGTCACTTATGAAATTAAGGCAAGCAAAATATCTGCATAGGAAAATAGAAGTTAAAATAAAACAGAAAGCAAGCATAAAACAAACAGAATACGAAGTAAGGTACTGTTTGGAACTTAATATTTCATGTACAAATACAAATTAAAAAGTTTAAACTCACTATGAAAACACAAAACTTAAAATTGGCCACTTCTAGATATCCAAATATCCACACAAGCAAACAGCCACAAATGTAAACAATAAAAGAACAGGCAAAGTGTATTCAGCAAACAACAACTAAACAGAAGAATGTGGCTTTTACTATCCACCAAAATGCAATTTCAAGACAAATCTAGAGTGCAGAGGAAAACAGAATAGCTATCTGTAGTCAAGACACTTAATACCAAACTATAAATGGGAAATAGTACAGGTAACATTGACAGAGTAGAAACTGATCGCGAATAAAAGCAGGAGGGGTGCCAGGGACATGGCTCAGTAGAATAAATGCTTTACTGCCAAGGGCAAGGGTCTGAGTTCAATCCCTGGTTCTGAAAAAAAAAAAAAAAAAAAAAAAGCAGGAGGAAGTACAACAGTGAAATTTGTGGGTTAGACCTCATCACCAGTTTGAATTTTGGACCAGTGATTTTCCTAGAGACAGAAAGTACACTAAAAGATTCCATCATGAGGAGCAGCATATACTTTTCTTCCTTCACATTTTTATTTTCAAAAAATTTGCTATATTCATAATACCAAATAGAACAAAAGAAATCTTGACAATTTCTCCCATGGGGGAAATATTCAGTTTAATTTTTATAAGACCACATCAATAAAATTCAAACAACATCACTCACAAGTTTTTGGAAATTAAAAATCATCCTTTAAAGAATTGCTGAAACAAAAGTGAAATTTGGGTTAAAATTCCAGAATTCTTATTTTTGATAGGGCAGAATATATGACCCTGAAAAGCTACAACACAAGGTACATTTCTATGATGGCAAAATATAATCAATGATTTTTAAAATTTTTTATTTTTTATTTGATTTTATTGAGAAACAAATATCAATGAGACAGCTTCAAAACTGATTAATAGGACAGTTTCAATAATTAATACATTGTACATGGTTATCTTCTCAGTGGTTATCCATCGTACAAGATACAGACAGAATATCCTGTCCAAACACTATTAGTACAAATCTTTCTTCTCATTGAATTAAGTGAAAGTAGCTGTATATCTAGCCTAATTATTCTGCATATACAGATACAAAATGGTCCTTCCTTTCTATCCCCTTTTTTTGTTTAGCCCTGTCAGAGATGGGCATTCCATTGGCATCTAAATACTATAGGTGTGTGAATTCAGCAAAACAATCCAACACAGTCCAGCAGTTAATCAATGATTTTTAATATTTCCTTTATAATATAAAGGCTCTGTGAGGGAAAAAACAAAAAAAAACAATGAATTAGAAAACCGACTGGGAAATACAATTACAATCCAGCACTGCCCTGCAGAATATTTCCATAAAAACAGGAAACAGTCTCAGGAGACCAGGCGCTGCACTTAAGCAAGGGGGAAGAGGTTGAAAATAAAGCTCTTAAAAAAATGAAATAAATTAGCTAAAATGTTAGAGAAAAAGTAGATGAAAAAAATAAACAGAACATGCTACTGCTACCACCACAAAAATAATTTCTTGTGAACAAAGGTATAGGACAAAGAAACTATTTGTTTTGGCTAATATGTTCAGTGAGTAAATAAACAGCAATGTTTCCACTAAGAATGGGTAACCACATTGGCTTGGAGTTCAAATTTATACAGTCTGTGTGGTTTAGGGAACCACAAGCTGCAAAATGAGCAAGAAGATAAAATATGCGCAGCAAAAGTCAAGTACAATGTAACAGGAAGAAACAATAAAATCAACAGCATAAAATAAGATGTTATTTTAAAAGGGGATAAAAATGTAATTTCTCTGAAAAAGGAGGTATTGTATCTCACCCGGGTGATAATTTCAGAGAAAGTCATGAGTATAAATTTGCAATGAAAATCAAAATACACAAAAAGTTAACCACAATAAGTGAGAAAAGTGTCAAACAGAAAATATGAGAAATGAGACATTATTTTATGCTTAAATCTTGTACCCTGAGTAGCTACTATGATGATAACAATATAAATGTATTAATTATTGTTATTCTCCTATTATTTTGCTTTGAAATTCTATTTTCTTCTTTTTATTATAAAAAGAAGTATATGTATTATATAATATATACAACTTATTATATATAATATAAAAAGTCAAAAGCTTTCTAATAAAAATTACAATTAAAAACATCTATTAGGACTTTAGCAGAGGGGAACTGAGACAAAGAAGAGGAATTATTCAAGGAGATTAGACTTAAGTTTTTCCATAATTTATTATAGGCATAAAATCTCATCCTAAAGAAGCATAAATGAATCTTAAGCAGATAAAATAAAGTTAAAATCAATACTTCAATGCACTATAGTTTCCTACCAGAATACCAAAGATAAAGAGATATTTGAAAAACTACAGAGAAAGAACCTATCAATGAGTATACACAATAGAAAATATTTTAACAAGAGTGGAGAAATATTATTAAAGTACTGAAGAAAATAAATGGTATTTTCTTCTGTCTTTTAAGTTCAAAGATGACAAAAGAGGATAAAGGAAGAATAACTGAGTTTATCACTAAGTTTGTTAAGGATTTTGTGAAGAATATAGCTTAGAAAACTAAATATTGTTTAGTAAATTACCTTAGGTAGAGTTTGCTGTGGTATTTGATGGAGAAAAAAATAACTACAGGCTAAGTGTGTAAGTCATAAAAATAAGCACATATATGTACACCAAAAAACCAAAAGAGATGGGGCTGGGGAGATGGCTCAGTAGAATAAGCGTTTGCCTGGCAAGCACAAGGGCCTGAGTTCAATCCCTGGTTCTGTAAAAAAGAAAAAAAAAAGAGAGAGAACTTGCTAAATACTAAATAATGTCTACAATTTGGAATAAATAAGGAATTTAGATGTAAAGTCCTTCCCAGTGATGGCATGACAGATGGCACAAAGCTGACCATTGGTAAATTGTTGCAAGATCTCTTTTACTGTTAGAAAAGAAAGAAAAGAATTAACTTTGAATTTCAATGCTGAAATGTTCGGGATAACCATTGGACAAATAGAAAGAAGCAGGATACATAAATTTTGAAAAAAAATGTGACAGAAAATGAAAGAAGAGTAAATCTTAAAGAAATTACTAAAAGGATATAGGAAGCTAAGGGTAAAAGGATTTTAAAAAAGGAAAAATAGTGTACATAAAATACCATGAAAGAAAACATCCAAAATGTATCAGTACTCATAATAAACATATATGAATGAAGACAGAGATAGAACTCAGTGACACAAATACCTGCCTGGAAGTAGGAAGATGGCAAGAAGAAAATATTTTCAAGAGATATTTATCAAAAGAAAGATTCCTATGTGTTAATAGCCTTAAATCATATTTTATGGTAAAACATAGGCATAAAAAGAACTGCCACTGGAAGATTACATGCTGAATTAGTCAGGTTACTATGTATTTAGTTATCATTTCCCAGTGTGCAACTGGAAGTTAATGTGCTTTTCTATATTGTCTCTTATGTGGTTGGTATTTATAGAAACATTTTATGCTACATATTAATCATTGATAGTGAAATTCATTGGAAATGTTTTCTCCTAGTGTATGTTTGCTTTTCAAACATTTGATTGTCTTTGGGATTGGTTCAGATTTTTTCTTTGAAATAACTTTCTTGCTCAGGGGAAGCAGATCCACATAGTCCTTGCCTTGTGTAGCACCAAACGATCAGCAACATTACTCAGTTTCTTGTGGTGCAGCACCCAGCAAAGGGACCATTTGTAAGCCTGAAGGTCTGCTGTGGCTAGTGCTTATGGCTGCAATAATGACCCTAACCCTGGGGCATAGGATGGGTGCTTCTTAATGCAATGCAGCACTTGAGAAAGAAAGTGCATCTCAAGTCTAGAGTAATTGTGCAGTAGAGAAAAAAGAAGTACCTACGCTCTTGGGAGTTGGCACAAACTTCTGCATATTCACAATACTAATGTGGAGTTCAAAATAATGCCATGATAAGTGGAATTGTGCACCAAGTTCAACCACTCAGTGCCCACGATGCCCACAGGCCCTATGTGTGGCTATTCTCTCATTCTGAATGTGTGACTAGAATTGGTTCATAGGACATGTGGCACAATCCCTGCATTGGCTTTCTGACCCAGGAATAGGAAGGATTAGCAGAACTTGCCAAAATGTCCCATTCCTGCCAGATCTTCAGGTAGAGCAATGAACCCATTGAAGCAAAAGCAGCACTGGGCTCAGAATGCTCCTTTGGGGGAACTGCACAAGTGAGAACCAGCACAAAAGGCCTCAAAGACACTAGGCAATGATGCTAGCCACAGCTCACTGATCAATTTCTAATTTTTGGTGGAAGTGAAACTATTTTTGGTGATGTGTCTTTTCAAAAGGCTTCACTACTTCAAACTTCACCAGGTGATCACTTCAATTACAGTTTCTATCCCAGATTTTGAACTTTTTTCTTAGAAACTGTAACCAGATACCATTTTGCATAATCTGTTACAGGATGGAGTAGACTTACTGTATGATGAATGTGAATTTGAGATGTAAAGGGCTAGGGAAAAAAGTAAACAATGTTGATAGGCTGCTAAGAGTATCTCAAATACTTATTTTTTTGTTAGAGTAAATTAAAAACTGCTGTTTTTACATGCCATAGCTGTATTGTGAGTTTGGGGCTAATCAGTTGCATTTGTGATGTTTGTTTTTGTTCTACTGCTTTCAAGACACTTGTCCTTGTTTTCGTTGTGTAAACATCCAGAAGTGTCTGGGAATTTCTATTTCCCAGCCTCTCCATGTGTCACCAAATCTCACACATGGAGGCCTGACAGCGTTAGCTTCTTTGATGTGATTCTTAGCTTCCATTCTAGAGTTCTTTGTGGGTTCCGTGGAAGCTCTCACTTGCAGAGCTTAGTGTATGACTATGGCACTGATTGGCTTTGACTCCTTCCTTGCTGCCCTTGCCACTCCCTTCCTGATTTTCCCTGGGAATAGTCCCTTACTAATTCACTTGCTCATAAGTATTTTTCTCAGCATTTGATTTTGTGGGGGCCAACCTGCTGTATCAGCAATGCTTCATTAGAAAATATTACAGAAAAATTCCACTTGTAATAAATTGAGCAAAAATTATGAAATCCACAAATAAGATCACAACATAATTTATAACATGTTAATAAGCAACATAAAAAGAAGACTTGATAATGGACAGACAAGCTATAAATGTATAGGAATTAAATATAATGTAAATATTTTCTCTTAAATTTATATAAAAATTAAAAGCCATTCCTAAGTAATTTTGTAGCAAATTTGGAATAATTACCAGCCAATAACCACTATTTATGTTGAAATTATCATATCAAAACTTTATTGACATTATTTCCAATAAATTTACCATATTTGAAAATGGTTTAAAGTATAATTTACAAATTGGAAAATAAAATAACTTCAGAGGATCTCATCACTAAAAAAATAAAGAAAAGGATTTTGTGTTAGAATTATAACAGCAAACACATATTTTATATGTCATATATACATGTGAATAGTATATATACATATTCATATAGAAATCCTCACAACTTCTTTGAGCCTTATGCATAGATTATAGAGAAAGAAATCTATATATAAGTGGGTTAAATAACATTGTCATAGACGTATAAGCAACAATTGGCAGAGTTGGGTTTTAAAGTAGTTTTGACTCAGAATTTTTTTTAATGTATTTGGTATAGGGTCTCACTATGCAGCTAGAATTCATAGTGATTCTCCTGTTTCTGGCCTCCCCAGCTCTGGGATTACAGGCGTGCACTACTGCACCTGGCCTTGGTGGTCAGCTCAGTGTGAGTGGGGCCCCCAGGGCACATGGTTCCTGGGCATTGAACCCTAATCTTTGCGTTTGCCTGGGTCAGTGCTTAGTCCAATGAGCTATCTCATCAGCCCATGACTCAGATTCTTTGTTCTTAGCCACTTTGTCACACACACATAGATGCACACACACTGCCAGCAACACTGGCAGCAGCAGCAGCAACAACAACTGCATCATATTAAAATTAATAAAAAATTAAGACTGACTACAAGCAGGTAGACTTGTCATACAGAAGGTCTTTATCTATATACCAAAGGAAGTATTCCAAATTTCCTTCAAGCAATGAAGATTACAGAAAATCTTTTGTATGTGCTCAGAAGGATTACCTGGAGAAACAGTACTGACACAGTGTACAGTTCCTGGGTTTCTTAAAAATGTTTGCTTCCAGATCTCATGTTATATTGTCTCTGTGTCTTCTGCCACAGAACCCATAAAGTCTGTGATCAACACACATTTCAGAAACTGAAATGGGAGTTAGCCTTTTCTCATCATCGTCTATTTGATCTTAGAATGTCTAACAGCATTGACATTTATTGTTTTATTAAAAGCTAATTCAATTATCCAACAGCAGATGTCTTTATGAAAAAAAATTTCAGTTCTTTCACCCAGATACAGAGGTAGAACCATAATAAAAAACTTCCATCAGCTCTGCGATGCCATGTGTCTTGTCACCGTGGGAAGTTGAAAGTTCTACAGAAATGCCATAAGTAGTGACTGGTTTATGGCTTTCAGATCGTCAGCTGCTCAAAGGAAGTAGCTGTTAGTACAAAAACTAAGTTAGATTTGTGTACTAAATTTTAGTTCTTTGGTTATGTTTAAAATCACATTTTATGAGTAGACAGCACTTTATTTGCAACATATATTACGATAATATTCTTCTGTTAAGAATATTCTGATATCAGGTATTACTTATATGCTGACAGTTATCATTCATTTTGTTTTTCATTTTATATCTATTGTTGAAAATGAAATCACCTTTTAGCTTATGTGTCTTTTCTGAAAATAGTGGGCACCGTAATAATTTTAATTGTATCAACTGACCACAAAAATTCTACTTATTAATCAATGCATTTCCCTTATGTACATAGCACTGTTCATGTTTATTGAGATCAAATAATTTTTAGTGTAAAATATTTTTCTTATTCATATTTCATAAAAATAAATAACAATTGGTAGTTATTGTATCATTTTATACATTGATTTTGTTATATGACTAAGGAGGGCTGGGGCTAACTAACTCATATCAGTTATCTTTATTGGGTTAGACTAGACTGACTGAAAAGAGAGGAAGCAGAGTTAAGTGCAGCAACAGAAATCTGTTTTTCCTTTGGCATCCTGGGAGGGTTACCAATGAGCATGATGACTGTGTATCTCTCCTGTTGAAAAATGGCTGACTGGCGAGGAGTGAATGCTCTGGCAGGAAACGGGAAGCAGACACATAATTCATAAACCAGACAATGAGAGAGAAGTCCCCGAATAAAAATAAGCAGGGATATGTGTGTGGGTGCAGAGTGCAGTGGAGGAGGCAGCTGCCCCGCGAGAAGCGGAAGGCACGCAAGCTCTGAGCAGACACTGCACAGCCGTGTGAAACCCAGACGTTTGGTTAAACAGAAGTGATGCAATGATTTCCAGGAAGAATAATGAAGAGAGGCACTTTGAAACAGGAAAATGTATCTTCACTTTCTCCTCATTCATATTTAAGGAAATTTGGAGATATGCTGGCGTTCAGTAAAAATAAACCATAGTATATTTTTATTTACTTTGTTGTTGTTGTTGACACAGAGTCTTGGACTCTTAGTGAACCTCCTGTCTCAGCCTCCCCCGTGCTAGGATTATAGGCATGTGCCACCACACCTAGTTTTGCTTGGCACACCTGGGGTTCCAGGGCTGGCTCAGCGTCCACTATGGGGACTGAACCTAGATCTTTGCACTTGTGAGGCAGGTGCTAGAACCACTGGGCTACCTCCTCATCCTAAGAGTAAACTACAGAGAACTGCTCTAATCTTTGTTAGACATATAGATAAGGGCACTGAGGCCCACAAAAGCCAAGTGGCTTTCCAAGGTCCTGAAGTTCAGTAGCTGCAAAGCTGAGACTAACGCCAACACATTTAGCCGTCAGGTGATATACAGCAGTTGATACTTTGGGTCATAATATACTGCCTCCACTTTTAATACCCGTGAGAAGTGTTTCACTTAGGAATTTATAATATTACTGAGTTTTCTTCAACGACAAACATTTATTACGTTGCCATTCTGTACAAGAAGCATGTTAGGAGTGCAAAGATGACAGAGATATTGTCCCTCCACTGAAAAAAAGAGCTCATAAATTAAGACTGTAACATAGAAGCACATCCAATCTGCTGATAGCATATATCCATCTCAACCTCATCATGAGATTTACCTAGGACACATTGGAAGTTCAAATTCATCTCTTCCTTCCCGCACCCCTTTGACAGTAGGAATTAAACCCAGGGCATTTGCACTGATCTACACCTCTTTAAATTATGAAGTTCCCCAGTCCAGGTTTAAGATTGTGGTTCTCCTAGCTTAGCCTTTCACTGTTCAAAGCTTACAAGAGTGCCTGGATCATATGTCTTTGTCTTGGAGATTCAAATTCTTAAGTCTGCAGTAGATGCTTTTTTAATTATTTAGTAAGCATTTGAGACAAGAAGTTGGGGAAGCACTATTGCCACAATGCTGAAATTTCATTCACATTAGAATCACCTGGGGAACTTCAAAATTATAAATGCATTTATCCCTCTGACTCTTGCCCCAGACACTGTGACTTGATTCTTTATTCTTTTCTAAATATTTAATTTACTAATAATGTGTAGTACATAGTGTTTATATTCCTTGGGAGAAGTTGACCTTGAGAACATGCTGTTAAGTGAGATGACTAAGACACACAAGCTTACATATTAAATGGTTTCTCTTTATGAGCAACCCAAAGTATAAGTGAAGAGAAAAATAATAGATACTAGGGAGCAGGGAGATGGATTGTTCTCAAAGGAGAAGGAGATCATAGATGGAGGGGGGTTGGATGGAGGGAATGGGCAAGGGGTGAAGAAAAGACTTGGGGTGTGTTATCTACATTACCAGCACCACACAGGAATGCAAAGACTATGTAGTGCAAA
>NW_004524690.1:1020595-1029955 GCF_000260255.1 Octodon degus
TCCCTGCACACTTGCCTAAGCTTGCCTAAGCAGGAGCTTTAGACCACTGAGCTATCTCACTGGCCCTGATTAATTATTCTTGAGTGTGACATTGTATGTGAATTTTTTTGCATTATCCTCCATTTTATTCAAAGACAAGAGCTTAGTTATCACTTCATTACCCCCTGGGGATATGGAGCTCAACAAAGATGTCACAAAGTAGGTGCCACACTATCAAATTTTAAATGAATGCATATTGGAAACCTACTTTGTAACCTGCATTTTTTTACCTGCAAGATTATTTATTTTAACCTTCAAATAAGCCTATCAGGTTGACATAGGAATTACCTGCATTTTATAGTAAAGATGTGAATTTTAGAAAACTTACTCAAGTTCATGGGTTTTGAAAGTGACTGATACAGTATTTAAAACTAGATTTATCTGAATCTATCGCTTGAGAATTTTTCACTTGGTCAGACTAGCTTTCAGACACAGCTTCAAGGGTAGAAAGGTTTCTAACTGACAGGAATTGGTATGGAAGGCATTCCAAGGAGGGACACCCATGTTAGCAAAAAAGAAACCTCCCAAGTTGGTAACTTGGTTCCAGATATTTCAGGTTTTGACTTTATTGACTGCTTAGCTAGTCAGCACATACTTAATTGATTCTTGCATTCATTCATTACATTATTTTATGGCAAGTATTATGTATTAAAATTCTAAAGAAGAATCACCTTTGGATTGTAAATTCATGGTTAAATATTTACTTACACTTTAGAGGTTAAACTTGTTTCAATTTTTATTTGCTTGTTTCTGTTAATGTATTACCCAAAATTATAAAGGACACGTTGAAAATCATGTCATAGTTGCAGACAGAGCATTGAAAATTGTAGAACCATCTCTTTTTCTAAGGCTTTAAAAAACCAGGGTTATTTTTTTCTCCAAGTGGAATTCCATAGTCTAGACAAATTCTGTAAGCATTCATCCCCCAAGAAAATACTTCTGATGAGTAACTGCATTGCATGCAGATACAATACCTTTTCCTTCAGCCTGGTCTGAATCCTTTGGATCATTCAAGTGAAAATGAAGCTGGGTGTTGGTTGTCTAAAAATAGCTAACCTCTCTTTTCACTGGAGGTAGTTTTCATAAGACCAAAAGCAGCCCTTAGAAAGGGAGAACATTTCAAGGGTGAAAAAATTGTGCATAAAAGCTCTAAATATAGACTCTTTGATTAAGGAGGGTTGCCTGAACAGAGTCATATTTTCTCTATTGACTGTAGAATTACCATCTCTTACATGAGTAATGTCCACGGGGGGGGGGGTCTGCATTTTACCAATATCAGCCGTCATTACAGTGGTGATATTGAAATGTTCATAGCATCATGATTTTAATGCTTGATATTACATTCTATAGAGTTTAAAAATTTGTACGTCAATTCAATCATGCTTTGTTCCTCCAGGAAATGTTTTTAAGTCCCTACATTGTTACAGGAAGTATATACTGTGTCGCAAGGACACAGAGCAAATGAAAGGATACACTCTGTCCTCAGTAATCACTTAATCTAGTGTGAGCAACATTTGAATAATCTTACAAACATATAACCTTACATGTTGAATGTTACTATATTATATGAAAAGTAAAGCAATGAATTTGTTAAAGAACTCACAATTTGGGCTGGCCAAATAGCTCAGCAGATTAAAGCACCTGCAAGCAGGCACAGGAGCTGGGGGTTTGATTCCCAGGCCTGCCATGCAGGCACCAACCCTGAGGTGTGCTGAGTCAGCAATTGAGACTGTGAGTGGTGGTGCGAGCCTGTACTCCCAGCTCTTGGGAGACTGTAAACAGGTGGATCACTAAGAGACGATCTAGTAGTGAGACCCTGAACACCCTGGAGACCTGTCTCTAAAATAAAAAAAAAAAAAAGAATTCCCAATTTATAAGAAGAATATATTGCAATAGAACACTTTTATAGAAACAAGATAGACAAATAGATGAATATTTAAGATTAACAATTCTAAATTTAAATATAAAAAATGGTAGCAAAATAATGGGTATAACTATAGTAGGGAGCTGTTGATTTATTTACTAATAATCTTGACATAATAATTATCTTTGAAATATTATAAAATATATTAGAAAACCTGTTAGCATAATAAACCTGTTTTCCAGACAGAAAACAATGTAATCACATATTTGGAGGTAGGAAAGTTCATTTTCAAACCATAATAAATAGGCTGCAGCATCAGAATGGTAGGAGCTTTGTGTTAGAGTTATAGGGCATAAGATAACGGAGGGCAGTCAAATGTTAAAGGCACTGACTACCATGCCACGGTGCGTTGAATTTATCTCTGAGACACTGGAAACCCATGCAATACTTTGAGTAGAAAATGCCAAGAGTGGCTATTTATTTTAGAAAGATAAACCTGGTGAGTACATAGAGGTGATATTGAAACTGATCGGATAGATGAATGAGATGGTACTGGGTGAGAAAAGGAACAACAATTTCAGGCAGGTGCTTAAGTCACTGAGCTATCTCCCCAATCCTGAGGGCCAACAATTTCAAAAGGAATCAGGCATTGATTGGAATAAGTGAATGATGAAGAAAAGAAAACATGTAAAATTATGTTTGAGTCTCCCAGTGTAATGGATCAAGGACAAGTTTGTCATAATCATAAAAATCTGGAAGTTGAGCTGAAGCTCTGATAAGAAAAGACCATTGCTTAAAGATCTTTTAGATAGTCTATGTAACGCATAAAATGTAAATTAATCTGTGTTTTAACATATACAACAAACTAAAAAATATGTATAAGCCATGCCATCCAAAGTAAACAGTTGTTATAGCTCAGTTCGGCATAGACTGAGTAGCTATATGGAGAAGCCGTGACCAAGAAAGCAGGCATTTTGTCAACTCTATCTCAGTATTGCCATTAGATATTTAGTTCCATCATTTAATGGGGAAGAATAATGAGGAGAAAATATGGGAGCTATGTTTATCTATCTCTAGATCTACATTCTGGACATATAGATTATTTCCTAAATGCTATTAGCAAATTTAGTTCAAATTAAATGGACTTATAGTTTGCAAAGAACTGACAATGCTTGTACCATTCTGATGATGTACATTAGTTAGGTAGGTTGTTTTTCGATCAAGTAAAAATTGTGTCTTTTTAATTTAACCAGTACAGGGAATATATTTATGAGAAACTTACTTAGAAATGGCCATATTTGTGTATTTGTAATCTGCTTAAACTCAGCAAACAACACTGCATCTTATTTACCTGAGGCTTCACAAACATAAGAGAAAGCCACCTTCCAAGATCAAGTTTCTTTGTGGGTTTCAAGGGAGTTTCCACAAAACAATCTCTCACAAAAATCTTTCGGATGGGTTGTTTAATGTCAAGTGTAACAGACTCTGTATTGGAATCTTTTTACAGGATGGAAATGAGATGGCCTCTGATCTAGTATTACACCAACATGAACATGTCATGGGTCAGTAGGAGCAGTTAGATGGAATATTGCTGTAGTGCGTGCATGCATGTGTGTGTGTGTGTGTGTGTGCTTGCGTGTGTGTGTGTGTGTGTGTAGGCACGAGCTTTATGATGCAGAAATTTAATCCAGAGAGTTCAGCAAATTATCATAAATGCCCTCAAGCTGGAGTTAATGGAGAGTGATATTTCTCTCTTAAATGTGCTATAGTATACTTTGGTATAGCGTAGTGTAACAGGATATTTTGAAGTTCTTTAGACGTCAAAGGAAGATTCTGATTAATCCCTGGGTTCTTAAACTCTCCTTTAGTAAAATGAAAAGGTTTTAAGAAATAAGAGAAAAGCAATCATAACAGAACTGATGAAAATAATTAAGCTTAAAAGCAAGTGGTATTATAAACTTAAATTGTCTTGCCACTGTGAATTGAAGCTGTCCTATTTCTTTAATGATAATTCTGAAAGTAATGGTTCTATTATAAATTTTCATATTATGAAATTAATACCATCTTATTACAGTGCTAGAAATAAAATAGATGCAACACTGTCATTTTCTTCATAGCAGAACTTAAAGCAATATTAAACTCTAATATTGCTTTACATTCTTTAGCGAACTCTCAAATATAATGTCTTAATTCATCCTCACAAAATCTCACAACTGAATGGTAAGTGGTGGAGGTTGCATGACCAAGCTGGAGGCAAATAAAAGCAAGAACTCCCCCATAGCTCATGAGTCGTTGGACTTCCCTTCTTACTTTATGCCTGTCGGTATTCTCCTTAGGAGTCCATGAGAAAATTTGGTACATTTAATGAATATTTCTTTTAGATCTCCTTTCTTATCCTCTCTCCCTCCCTCCTTTCTTCTCTTTCTTCCTTCTTTCTGTCCTTCAGTCTTCTCTCCCTTACTCCCTCCCTCCCTCTTTAGATTTCTCCCTTCTGCTTTTCTCTTTTATTTGTCTTTGCCTTGAAATCGTTCAAATTTCATTTCAATTCTTTTCAATATCAATTCAAATCTTGATTATGAAAAGGGATTGAAGCTAGACCCATACTTATCATCATATATTAAACTAAAATTGAAATGGTTCAAAGACTTAAACATTAAAACTGAAACAACTGATGCAAGATAAAGGAGATGAAACTTGAAGTCATAGATGTAGGCAAGGAGCCCGAATGCACAAGGAACAGTATCAAAAATCAACAAACAAATGGGATTATACCCAATTAAAAAGCTTCTGCATAGGAAAGGAAACAGCCAACAGAGGGAAGAGACAGTAACAAAATAATAGCTAACTGCACTTTGGACAAAATACTAACATCTTAGAGTGTCTGCCTGGCAGGTTCAAGATCCTGAGTTTGATTTCCAGTACCAAAATAACAACAAAGAACCCTAAAATGTTGATACATATATATATAAAATATACAAATAACTAAAATATACTAGACCCCCAGAATAAAAGATCCAATAAAAATACATAACTGAAACAAACAGACACTTCTCAGAAGAAGTACAAGTGGCCAATAAATACATGAGGAAATCCTTCCTATCATTGGTCTTTAGAGAAAAGCAAATTAAAGAACACTGAGATTTCATTAGACACTAACACGAATGGCTACCATCAGGGAATCAAAGAATAATACAGGTTGACAAGGCCTTGGGGGGGCTTACTTTGCTGATGGCAGCACAATTCATAATAACTAAATCTTGTAAGTGGCCTAAATGTTGATCAACAGATGAATAAATAAATTAATCATCATAATTATACACAATGGACTATTACCTTCTATAAAAAGGTGACATTTGAGTCTTTTGTTGGAAAAACAGAGGCTCTTGGAATCTATAATGTTAAGTGAAATAAATCAGGTACATAAGCTTAAATATAGTCTGGACTCTCTTATATGAGAGACCTCATATAAGTGATAAATTAATTAAAGAGTAGAATAAAAGATACTGAGTAGGAAATGAAGTAGATTTGTTTTCGAAGTGGGAGGGGACTAAGAGATGTTGGCTGTGGAAAGGATGCAGAAAGAATTAAAATGTATTTTTTTTTGCCAATAACATGCTGATTTTATCACAGTAGGTTTGTAGTGTAATTACAAGACAGAGATTGTGACGCCTCTTGGCTTGCCTTTGTTGTCCAGAATGACTTTTGATCTGAAGTTCAGTAGAACAGAATAGAAGATAGCAACCCAAAACACACTCAGCCAGATTACCTTTGATTGAGCATGTTTAGTGGGAGGAAGACAGATGTTTTAGTAAATGGTACTGGATAAAAATGGCTTTCTGCATGCTAAAGACTAGAACTCTACCCATGTCTATCTCCGTGCACTAAAGTCCAAGTAGATCAAATATCTAAATATTAAAACAAAATGTATTGGAAGAGAGAATAGGTAGAAATCTTGAAGACATAGATAAAGGCAGAGACTTAATGAACAAAACACAGACCACACAGGAGATGCTACAGAGAAACAACAAATGGGATCTTTTCTATTAAAAACCTTTTGCACAAGGAAAGAAATCACCAACAGAGTGAAAAGAGAATTCACAGAGTGCAAAAAAATTTAGCCAATTGTCCCTCAGACAAAGGACTTTTATCTAGAACATATAAAAAACTGAAAAAACTCAGATGGCCCTAATTCAAAACTCAGACCAAAAATTGGCATAGGAGATTAATACATACTTCCTAGATAAAAAAATATAAATGGCAAATAAATATATGAGAAAGTGTTCAATGTCATTGATCCTTTCAAAGATTCAAATTAAAACAACACTGAGATTGCATCTCACCCAAGAAAAAATGACTATCATCAAGAAATCAACAGTATCAAATGCTGGAGGGAAGAAAAATGAACCCTTCTCCACTGTTGGTGGGAGTGCAGACTGGTGCAGCCCCTGTTGAGTGAGGTTGCTCAACACACTATGGTTATGGGTCCTGTCTGACCCAGCTATTCTCCTCCTGGGTATCTTCCTGAAAAAAAAAAATAAAAAGATCATTCCATATAAATATACACGACTCATGTTTATGGCAGCACAATTTTTAAAGAACTAACTCTTGGAAACAATCCAAATGCCCATCAGATAAGGAATGGATTAAAAACAATGTAGGCTTTTTATACAATGGAGTACTACTCAGCCATAAGGAAGGATTAGCTGCAGACTTTTATAGATAAATGGGTGCCACTCAAGACCATACTCAGAAGTGAAATAAAACAGACTCACATGTGTGAATATCATATTAGCTTCCCAGTGTGAGAAGCTGAGAGTAAATAACATACATAGAAATTGTGACATAGGAAGAAACTTTTTAAAAGGAAAGAGAAATGGGTGGAGAAAGGAAAAAGGAAGGCAGGGAGGTGGAAAAAAATACAATATAATTAAGATTGTTATACTACTTTTTTATGTCAGTTCATTGAATAGAAAGATTTGTGCTAGTATTGTTTGCCTATTATCATATTTGAAACTGTGTTTTATTTCTCTTTTTAAAAAATTTGTAATGTACACATTGCAATTCCCCATGAGTATATCCATGAACCACAAACATGTACTGGTAAAAAGGAAGGAGGCTGTCTTTGAGATTTGTGATTATCAAAACTAAAAAAAAAAACCCACCAGTTCTCTTTGAATTCCCATATACAGAAAAAAATAGCAAAGTCCTCTCAGAAGCAGAACTGGGTATCCTTCCAATTGTCTCCTTCACTTCTGGCCAAATTCTTCTTTAGTGCTCTCACCCCAGGCCGTCATCCTTTGGGGCATCTTGCTGGTACTCTGAGTCTTTATAGATATGACTTGAAAATCACACTGATCTCTCCATCAATTCTCCATCCCCTAACCCGTCTTTAGTGTTCCTTTATCTGTATCCAGGGAAAAGTCCATTGATTTCATTCGAAAAATAGCTGAATTTAAGGAAACAGTTTCATATGTATGACTTAGCACTTTCGTAAATATGGCCATGAAGGCTGGAGGTATAGTTCAGTGGCACAGTGTGTGCCATATCCAGCTCTACAACAAACAACAACCGAAAGATGTGCAAATGAAGTTAAGGAGGTGTTATGAATGTGCAGATACCTTGCCTGAGAAGAACTGAAGTCGGAAATCTGAACTCATGATTGAAAGCCCTTATGAGACCAATATTTTCATATTTCTGACCAAGCTTCTTGCTTGTTCATACTTCATTTTGTTAGTTTGTAATGTAGAGTTTGATAAATGAGAAAAAGTAAATTCTAATATAAATAATTGATCATCATAGCAGGAGATGAACACTTTCTTCTAAGTAAGCAAAAGAACTATAATTAAGATATGTGAATATTATTAATATCTTTATTTGTGTGGAGAGAAAGTGTACATTTTCATAATGTGTACTTATATGGTAGTAATGAAATAAAGCTGTCCCAAAACGTAAGACATGCATGGGAACGTAGGAGTGAAATGATCCCATATGTGGGGTCTAATTATAATTGCACAATTTCAAACTTCAGTTTTACACAAGGATCTTGGATTTTCTGTCTTGAATAAACGTTTATTTGGAGACAGATGACATTCTGAGATTGGCAAAGGTAAGGATATATCAGGAGGATCTAATTGGCACTTCAGAAGAGCTCATTATCCCGAAGGCACTCTGGACTGACTGCCACTTTCTTATTTTCCACAAGAAGGTGGCTTAGTGTTTTATCTTAAATTGATTATTTTTCTAGATTTAAAAAAAAAATCTCTCTGACAAGAATCAGAAAGTCCCAACACTGTTGGATAAGAAAAATAAATGTAATGGCCCTATATCCCCTTGTCATTAAAGTGAGAGTCTAAACTTTAGTATTTTGTAGTCATGCGGATTTTGGAAAGTATATGCTGGAAGCCAGCTTGTGCTCAGAGATGTCACGTTGCAGGGCTGTGAGTGACACTCCTCACGTGGCACACATGGCAGCCCTGACTTGATGAGTCAACATTTTAATCAATTCTGTCTTATTCTCATTGCAGTCATTAACATCCAGCCAGCTTTTGCTAAGTGTACCAAGCTTAATTTACAAACACATAAATCATTTCAATATGAAAGATACTAAGATTTCTTACTGGCTCTTATGAATATCAGTTTCGTTTTGGAAAATGGATTAGCCAGGAACCAAAATGAAATTTAAAAACTAAACTATGAGTAGTGAGAGAGACAATAGTATAACAATATTTTTCGTAAACTGGGAAATATTTGGTTGAAGAATCCACTTCATTTGAAGTTAAATAAAGAAGAAAAGTGGAAGTATGGGAAACATTCTTTCCTCAGACCTTCTTATGAGTGAGGGAGTCCTTTCTGGCTAACTCCCCTTTCAAATGGCTCCTCCCCTGAGTAGTCTACAGTAGTCCTTCGTTGCTTTTAATCCAATCATGCTAGCTTCTTGCTTCCTTTTAACTGACACAAAATAATTACACACTTTTATGGAGTATATTGTGATGCTTTGATATGTGTATACATTGTGTAATAATCAAGCCAAAGTAGTTGACTTTTCCATTGCTTTGTACATTTATCATATTTTATGGTTAGAGGATTCCAAATCTTACCTATAAATACTAATCAATTTAATGTTCTTTAATTTTCCCCATACAATGTTTTATAATCTTATGTTTTGGGTTCATTTATTAAGTAAAGCTTTACTAAAATGAGCAGTATGATTATAGAAATACTCGCATTTTCATCTCAGTTGTCTCCTTAATATTTAGAATGTCTAGCACAGAGAACAGTGCTGTCATTTGTTTAATGAATGAATGAAAGTAAGACTCCTGCCTGCCTTGTAGAATAGATTATGGTAACTAAGAAGAAGTTCACCATAGATTAGCAACCACCCAAGATTTGGTTAGTGATGTGCAGATCACAGTACCAAGACAAAGTGAAGCACCTCATATCAAAATTTACTGAGTTTT
>NW_004524690.1:1030061-1050727 GCF_000260255.1 Octodon degus
GCTTGGCAAAGCATCAGGGACCGCGGTTCAATCCCCCAGCACCACATGCCAGCCAGCCCCGCCCCCTGGTGGGCTGAGCTGGCCACACACACACACCACACACACACACACACTCTCTCTCTCTCTCTCTCTCTCTCTCTCTCTCTCTCTCTCTCAAATAAATAAAAATTAAAAAAAATAAATAAATAAAAGTTGAGATTTAACAGGTATACACTTTTCAAAATTTGAATCTGTCCTCACTACTACAAAGGTGGCATTCTCTTGCTGCTGGCCTAGACAAGGTAATTTATCTTTCAGTGACTTTTAATGTATATCTATCATATTTCTTTGTGGGATTGATTTGAAATTGAATTGATGAATGCAAACTTTGTATACAAAATGTTATATACAAAATGCAATATATACATGTTTATTCTTGTTATAATAAGTGTACTATGGGCATAAATCGTGTTGTTATTATTATAACTTATTCCTAGAATATCTGCTAAACACCAGAGACTTAACAAATTGTGTTGAACATAAAAAGAAAAAAATTATTGTATGGAGACCATCTTTGTATATGTACATGACACACAGAAGCATAAAGAGAGCTTAAAATTTTTTCAATAGTCATTTAGTTAGATTCCATTGTTGATAAAAATAAATGTCAATTATGTTACATGTCTAACTCAGAATATCATAAAGACAAGAAGCTTTTAAGAACAATTTTTGGATATTTTAATTTATTAAATTAGTTAGTTTTAGTATGCAAACCTATACAAAGCATATTGTTTGCAATGACATCAGCTAACATAAAATAAGTATCTGGTACTCATTCCTAAGTGTTACCTAATAGAAACTTACTTTGTCATTGTTGTCAGGTGGAACTAAGGAAGTTAGCTTGCTCTTCCCAGTCCAAACCTATTTTTTAGTGTAGATATTTTTTTGAAAAACAGGCTTTCATTGTTATAACATTGTGAACTTTAATCCTGCTATATCAGATTCACTGGATTTTAACATATAACTAGCAGATTAGTAGAACATGCCCCTGAGATTGTATGGGTGGGTCACAGAGGTGTGGCCATGGGCGCTATGTCTAGTCCTTACCCACTTCCTCTCAGGTGATCTTCCTGGCTGTGCTGCAACGTAAGCAGGTTTGCTGACCATGACGTTCTGTCCCAGGGGCCAGAGACCTACAATTGAGTCCTCCCAAACCGTGAACTAAATTAACCTTTTTCTCCTCTAAGTTGTGAGTGTCCGGTATTGTGTCCACAATGATAAAGCTGACTAATCCAGAAAATATACCAAACATCCATAACAACATGTAAATTGTCAAATTTAAAATTTTGTCATAGTTGTTTTAGTCTTAACAGAATACAGACTCAGTAAATTCAACCACTCAACATTTGTTTGAGCTCCTACTATATGCCAGTTGCTGACCTGTAAAAGATACAACAAAACAGTGGATCCACTCCCAGCAGATTACATTCTAATGGGGAGAGTAAACTAAGCCAAGCCAAATAAAGGCAAACAAACTAGGCCAAACCAAACCAAACTAAGCCAAATCAATTATCGATATAAATAACATGATATGTCAGGAATGAGAAGTCCAATGGAGAAATGTAAAACATGTATGAAAAGGGAAGCAGTCTTAGATTGTCAAAGTAGCACCAAAGAGAACAGAGATGTAATATTCTGAGAGACTTAGGAAGCCAGTGAATGCTTTGAGCAGGAGAGTAACATGATCAAACTAATTTCTGGAAAGAAACTAGTCTTCCTGTTGCTTAGAGAACAGTGCCTAAAAGGCAGGCAGATGGGTAAGAAAACTACTATAGTGGGCCAGGTAGGGAGAGGTAATCACAACCAGGGTGGTTGCAAAATGTGTGCACAACTTCACACATGTTATATTTTTTTTATTAGAATGAAACATTGACTGATTGATTGGATGCAATGTGTGGCAGATAAGGAAGCATTGCAGTGATTTCCAAAGATTTTCATCTGAGCACTTGGATGAGTGGATTTGTCATTAATGGTAAGTAATTCTTAGAAATCCTGAGAAAGAAATAGTTTTCCAATTTAAAATTTTGGGGGAATTCTTCAGGAAACCAAGTGTTTCATTTTAATAATATTAACCTTCAGAAAGTTCAATTTAAAGAGAGCTCAAAGTTGAAGATTTCAAGAGAATTTTAAAAGTTGGAATAATCCATAGAAAATGCCTTTTTAGTACTTAACATTTTCATAAAAATAATGTATATGTTGCATATTTTAAAACAGCATAAATATTGTACTAGATATCCCATATTTCATTTTATCCCTTAATATTGTATCATGTAAAATTTATGCTATATATATATATTTATTTATTTCATTAGTTTCAATTATAATATATCATGCCATTGAATGATTAATAATAATCTCTTCTCTTTATGATATTTTATACAATCTTTTTAATCATAAAATTACCACATATATTATTGGATATGTATTTCTGTGTTTATGTACTGCAATATCTTTAGGAACTATATCTAGAATGTAAATAAATAACTAGATTGAGAATATGGATACCTTTGGCCAAGTGTAGTCAAATTGTTCTTATATGGGCTGTGTCAGTTCATTCACCCATAATCTCTATGAGAATTCATAATTATTTAAACCACCACTAATGTGATTTTAATATTGTAAGATATCACCTTCTTCTGCTACTCTAAAACATACAAAATGATTTTTACTTTGTATTTTTTGATTTCTAGTAAGTTGTTTGCTCTTTTTTATTCTTTTTATGACTATTCTATTGGTTTTTTAATAAACTTTCTATTCATATCATTGTCTGATTTTTCCAGTGGGTAGCTCAAATTTCTTAATAATTTATAAAAGTCATTTCTTTTCTTTTGAGTTAAAATTGTTGATTAGTTAGATATACTAAAAATAATATCCATGAGATTTTTACTTGGATATATTTGCTATAACAATACCAGGTAACTGAAATACTCATGAAAATGACTTAAATATGTATAATGCATAATATTCTATACCATAAGGATTCCAGAGCAGTGGGGTAAGGATTTTGCCAACTTAATACCCTTAGTAATCATTACAGATCTGAGTTCCTTCCATCTTTCTTCTTGGTTATGCTCAATATTCCTGTTGTACCCTTTCTTCCCATTTAGTGACCACCCCACAGTAATTACATACAGACACAGGAAAATCTAGAGAGAAAGCAGCTGGTGTAATGTTTTAAGAGCAAATAGGACTAAGGAACATGATTACTTTTTTATCTCATTGGCAACCATAAAATCAATAATAGACAAAGGGAATGGGAAAAATCAAAGATTGACTTACTGTTTTCAGGATTTACTCTTTGGCTGGAAAAATTGTCCTCTGATGTACAGATAGAAATCTGAACACCTTCAGGTGTTTTCTAACAAGGAAGATGGAATAGCCTCTCTATGTTGTAGACAAGGCAAGTCAACATATTAGGGGTTGATTTATACTTTGTGGTTATTGTAAACTTAATCCCTGGTCATTTGTATTTTCTAAGCATTTATTACTGATTTATAATGACATTAATGATTGTATGTTGATCTTTTCATAACTGACTTTGTTAAACTTCCTAATTAGCTCAAATAAACTTGTAGATTTACATAAGAATTTTATAAATACTGTTTAAGAACAATTTGTATCTTCTTTCATTATTTATTCTCTTACTTCATTTGTTTTCTATTAACTAAGACTTTGGATATGCTTTGTATCTGATTTTAATTGGAATTGATCTTTATATGAAAGGATTCATATGGTAGTAATAATCTCAATGCGTGGACTTTTCCAAAGAAAGTATTAAACCCATATACATCAACTATTTACCCTGTGTCTATAAAAAATAGGCTATTTTGTAGGGCCTTAGGATTTGTATGTTTAAAAAGTCTCAGAATATTGGCTTGACAACTTTGTGAAAATTCTTCAAGATTATTTCAAAAACAAAATTTCAGTGTCGGCCAGATAGCTCAGAGGACTAAAGCACCTGCTTAGGCAGAGCACAGGGACCAGGGTTCGATCACCAACACCACAATCCATGCTGGTCCCACCCTGGCAGCACACTGAGATGGTGACTGAGACTGGGCATGGTGGCACACACTTGAAATCCCAGCTCTTGGGAGGCTGAAAACAGGAGGATCACCAGGAGTCCATGCTACTTAGTGAGACCCTGTTGACCCTGTACTAAATACATTAAAAAAGATAAAGTTTTAACTGTTTTTCACTCATATAATTTAATTTCCCTTGACTTCAAATAATGATAAACAGGGATATATTTGCTGATAAATTTATTCATTTATTTTTTCTCTGAATAAAACTTAAATTACTAAGTCAGAGTAAAATTTCAAAAACACTTGTTTTTTGTGAGAAAAAGAAAAGGTTTTAATAAATTACAGAAGTACACAGTAAATGCTACACATAGCTGTACAGCTAGTACCAGGAAAAGAGCTCTGAAAAATACACTCAGAGGCAAAATTTAAGGAAGCAGAGGATGTGACACTGTGGTTGGTCTGTTATAGCACACGCATAATAAATACAAGTAGCAGAGCACCGAAGCCTGACACATGCAGAAAATGGCCCTCCCATTCTTTGCAGGGGTCTAGTGTTTCTTATTGTATCCAGGCCCCAAGGAAAACAAAGGGTTCTGTGTGCCTAATTATGCCCAACAACCGTTGTTCGCATTTGTGCTTGTTAACTCTGACTGCTTTGCTGTATCTAGGTTTCCAAGATGCTTGATGTTTCTGAAATAGTGTGTGAGAGTGAAGTAAAAAGAAAAATAAAAGAACAGGATTCAGGAGTAGATGAGAAGAGGAGTTACTGTATTTTCTTTTATTTGTGCATCCCAGAACCAAGGAATTTGTCACAAATTGTTTTTATCAGCCTTACGGCCCAATACTTCTGTGGTAGATTATATCTCAGTAGGTGACTAATGCTGTTCTTGTCTAGTTCAAAGCATTAAATCCAGAAGAATATCCCTTTCTCTGACAGTGCACAATCAACTATGCATCCTGCTGAAAGGTACTGAAGCCTCCAGTATTCCACAGTCTCTTTTACCGTACACCCTATTCACAATATGTTCCATTCACAAAAGAGAATGAACCATTCTGACATAATCTTGTTTTTAGAATGGAAACCAAACAATGGTTGCTTCCTGAAGGTTTTTCACCCTGTGAATTCAAGTTGACCTGGGCTAAAAGATATAGCTTTTCATGCATCATGGGAATGGCACACATGTATTCCACTCTACCTTTGTCATTAGAAGGCTTTTTAGCCAGTTTTTAGCTCATTGTCACCCAAAGATCTTTGCTGTCCTGTGGCTCCTTAGAGAATTAAATTGCAATTTGAGAACCTCAATAAGCCAGTGTTAAATCAGTATATTCATTTGTTTTTCCTTTGTCTTGTCAATGGAAGTTTAATGTGCAGTGTTTTCTGCACTCAGTGCAGTCTTTCTAACAGGTGTGTGTTGTCCAAGTCAAAATTCCACTTAGAGGCAGAGAAACTCGCTGGTGCACAATTGTGATCTTTTCACTTTTCCTCTAGTTGCATCTGCTTCACATTTCTGTCCTAGTAGGCAAACAGTTCTGCTTAACTCCTTTTGCAACTTCTTGGACCTGCAATGCCAAATCAGTCACTAATTTGATGACAAATCTGAATCTTACAGTATAAGTTGGGGGAAAAAAGAATTTTGCAAAGGTAGAACCTAAGAGAAATATGCATAGGGTCACTTTACAAAAGAAATCATTCAAAAGTCGTGCTCCTTGCTGGGTAATAGCACAGAACCTTGAAATCACAGAAATTTGAGGCAGGAGACCTGCCAGGTGACCTTGTCTACCACCTGCTGCAGCTTTCTGTATTTCATATGAAATGACATGAGCAGCGGAGCATTTACAGCAGCCCTGAGGAGACGCTACTCCTTGGTAATACATCTCCCTGTTGAGAAAATGTCCCAGGAAGTAGTCCAGCATTTCTTTTTGCTTAATTTCACACTGTTCTACGGTGCTATATGGCCTTTAAAAATGTAGCCAGATTTTTCTTTTTCTCCTTCACCTTTAAAACTTGCAATCTTTTAATTCTAATTTGTACTCTCTTTAAAAAATAACCCTACAATTTTGTAATGCCACATTATTATTGTCTTCTTTTGTAATTATTTGAGCCAAGCGATGCAAATTTGTACCTTAAAATGCCACCTTCTACACTATTTCCACTGCTAAATCTAGTGCTTTTCTAAAGGGTTCTTCAATACATTCCCATTCATTCAGAAGAGGAGCTGCTTCTTGTAAGTTCATTTTGTATGTATTTGCTCAATTCTTATAGAAAATGAAAGTGGTGTTCAAGCCAGCGGCTATATCTCATAATTCTATTAAGATTCAGAGTAACCACCATGATTTCTCTGTATAAAATGCACAAGTTCAGCATCCCATAGGCCTAAATACTTGTGGGTAAATATAGCCATCTGTGTGTATGTGTGAAGAAACACTGACTGACACTGAGTACATTTTGCTCTGGGAAAATCCTGAGCATAGCCTCATGGTGGTTCCATTTTGAAATGCTTTCCAGTCTACATGCATCTGAAATGTTACACTACCTTCTATAATAATGAACCCTACGTCCAGTTATAAAATTGATCAGGAAAGAAAATATCCACTCAGGTGGCTGGGCTATGCAAAATGAATCTTAATGACCTGACATAGGCTTTTCTGAAGCCCTTGTATTCATTCCTCCTGCAACTACTACCACAGGATGGATCCCATCTGCTGGCATCATATGGCTTCTTGCTTTTCACTGAACATCATGGGCAAATGCATGCTGCCTTTCCCTTGGAGTCCCAGGGTGCTTACATGTTTCCCTAACATACTCAGAAAGGCTTTTAAGTAACAAAAGGACTTCAGATTCAGAGGATCAGAGATGCAGCTTATAGCCTATATTTTTAGAACTGTAAGTCTCATCTTGTATTAATTTTTTGTCTTATCTATGTATTTTTTTCTCCACTCCTGAGTGAAAAGTATAGACATTATGATGTTTCAAATTAAGACTCTTTGAAACCTAAGGAAAGTGATGCTTAGAGATAAAGGTTGCCTTACTCCTGAAGACTTTGCTGAAGGTAGGAACTAGCCATATCATTAAAAAATAATTATAAAGTTTTATGAATTATTCTCACAGAAAGAATCAGAATATGTTTTGAAACCCTCTTCAATTCTGAAAATAAAACCCAAGTCTGATAAAATTTCTCAGTTTGTAGTATTCTAGAAGGAAGAGAGGATGGGTTGCAGGAACAGGGTATGGGAGAGAAAATCAGAGAAGTAATGGCTGTTAAGACACAGAGAAAGAGAGAATTACGTGTCGAGCGCTTAACATGCAAAATAGTACTTTACGCACACGGTCTTGTTCACTCATTACCTAAACGATTTCCTGGCAGGTAAATGGAAAACAAGTCTTTTTCATTCCCTTTCGTTCATATCCTTCCGCCCACACCCTGCACTATTTTTCAGAGACATGAGGATTAATGAGACAATAATGTTGGTAAAGTGTTCTAATTTCCTTTGAGAGAAGGAGCTATAAAATTTTATTGTTATTGTTATCCTTATTATTGAAGCTCTATGAGTACTTTAGTAGTGCTGTGGATGTAACTAATATTGCTCTCATTTATTTCATTTAGGAAAGTACAGTCTAAAAATAAGAGCAAGCAGATTTACCGTGTCTCAGCTGGTTATCTAGCGCAACTTTGCAAATTGAGAACTTGAGGACTAAATCTCTTAACTAAAGTCACAGATGGTCTAAGGGGAAAAGTGAAAACTGTAACCCAGTGGGTTCTCTTTCGAATGCTGGGCTCATCAGTGGGTGAGAAAAGAGTGGATTGAGGGGAAAATGTTTGCAAAATTCAGTCTTGTCACTCTACAAGTGTTGAAGACAGAAAGGGACAATAATTCTACTTGCTTGTGGGAAAAACAAGGAACTCAACCCAGATAATTTACTTCTCTAGGAAGATACACACTTTTAGAGTTAATCGTCTTAAACTTTAGAACATTATGGAAAGCACAGGAGAACACTCCAAAAGACAAGAACATGTATGTACGTATTCAAACACAAACATGAACGTTTCATCAGTCGTTACAGGGTTTTTTGTTTGTTTGTTTGTTGTTTTTGTTTTTTTGTATTTTAGGGAAGGGTCTACAGGGTGTTCAGGGTCTCACTACTAGATCAGACTTGTAGTGACCAGACTGTTTATAGCCTCCCACCACACCCAGTCTCAATTGCCCTCTCAGCATGCCCTGGGGGCAGGGCTGGCAGGGCAGGCCCAAGGGTCAAACCCCTGGTCTCTGTCTGCGCCTGCTTGCAGGCCCTTTAATCTGCTGAGCTATTTGGCCAAACCGAGATTGTCCTTGTTTTAAAAAAAAATTTTTTTTTAATTTTATTTATTTATTTATTTATTTACTTATTTTAAGTACCAGGGATTGAACTCAGAACCCTGTGCTTGCCAGGCAGGCACTTATTCTACTGAGATATCACCCTGGCCCTGGGTTAAAGTTTAAAATACACATATATTTAAACATTCAGAAAAGCAAAGTGAACAATTCAATGGTTTTTAGTTTTATTGCAATGTCTTGCAACAATTACCACTGTGTCATTTCAAAACATTTGTATCACCCCAGTAATGATACCCCATTCCTCTTAACAGTCATTCTGTTCTGCATTCACCCTACCACACAGTTACTACCTATACACGGAATTATGCAACATATCATCACTTGTGATGGGCTTCCTTCATGTAGTACAATTGTTTTTAAAGTTCATCAATGTTGCAGCATTTGTGAGTCCATCATTCCTTTTTATGGCCAAATAATATTCTATAAACATTCCCTCTATTCATTCATCAAATAATGGATGTTTGCTTTTCAGTTTTAGCTATTGTGAACAATGACACTACAAACGTTTGAGGATAAGTTTTTATGTGAACATACCTTTTGGTTATAAAGAGGATAAGAAAGATTGAAGGGCAAGGAGGGAAATAGAAAAAAAATCAAAGTATATCATGTATAGGCACAAATTATGATGAATGTGATCGTTATGTATATCAAAAGTGTATCAGTACAATTTTTTTTAAAAAAGAATCTGTCTTAGTAGTAACCTGGCCAGGGTGATGTCTCTCACATAAAAGGGCATCATAAGTTTATTGGCTACACACTCAAGGCCAAATTTGTTATCTCTTGCACAAGAACATGCAAGATCAGGGATATGTCCAAATTCACTGTTTCAGCAAAAATATAAAAGCCCATTTATAGTTAGATACTTCAACACTTAAAAACATAATGAACACACCAAGACTCCCATTTCCTGGTAATCCTCATGATACACACTAGAGAAGACAAATGATAAGAAAAGTAATAGAATTAAAATATAGGTTGTAGATTTTCCCTTGTGGAAGAGCCTCTTCTATGCTTTAGTTCATGGTTTTCTATTCTACATCTATATACTCAAATAAAGAAAGAGAAGAAATTCTCAAATCTCTGTAGACCCTGAAGACAATGAGAAAACGACCTCATGAGGATAGGCATTGAAAGGACTGATCTATGTTACATATGCTAGAAAGCATCACATATATTTCCTAGAGTTAGAGTGACATAGGTCTGTTATATGACTCTGGTGCTTAGAAAAGGAGTAGCCTGAGTTATCTCTGCCAGGAAACACAAAAGTGTCCTGCCTGGGAAGAGATCTGCACTTCTACCCACTACAGAAGGAAGGCCTGGATTTACCAAAATGGATATGTGGACTCAGAAAGAGAGTGTGCTGTGAATTTTCTCTACTACCATATGACAGGCATGACTGCTGACATGCAATGAAGTAGCCACTGTGGAAAACACTTTGACAATCTTCCAAAGTTGAAACAGAGTTACATCATGACTGCGATTTCATTACTAGGTATAACCAAAAGTGATTGTCCTTTTTAAAAGCCTTTACAACCCAGTAATTCAGTTGCCTCCTAATTACAGCTTTAAACATGTACCCCTGAAGAGGAGCATGATTAGTCAGCAGTGTGCAGAATTTAATCTAGGTCCCCTTTAACTACAATATTCTTTCCTTTCATTGACTACAAATTTGTACATAGAAAACTTTATATAAATTTATTTTACCTTAAGTTTCTCTAATATTTTCCTGGAATGTCAATACAAAACTAAAATAAAGATTTTTTTTTTTCTGGCTGTCACTTGGAATGGGGAACATGAAAGTACTCAGGAGTCTTTGTGCCTCATTTTTTGTGTCCTAGTTGCTATTCCTGTGCAAACACAACACCAAGCCTATGAATTGCATTGTGGTGCATATGTTTCTAGGGATAAAATTTCACTGATTGACACAAGATCTACTGTGCTAAGTTATTCGTTCACTATAATCTAGAAAGCGTTTCTCTACCACCCATATCCAAAGCTCCTCTTTTCCTTGCCCAGTCTTGTTTTCCTACTGAAACTGTCTGAAACTTAGAGTTAGGTGTGGGGGAGAAGTGGAGGAGAGAAGATACAGGGAATGCCCCATCAAGAAAGAAAAATAGATACCACCAAGAGATTTTAAGCATATGTGGAAAATAGATATCTCAAGTTGGAACAAATCTAGTATCTGGGTTTCACAGCACCTGCCTTTTATTGGTTGGTAGTCTTCAGTGGGGAAAAAAAATCCCCTTTAACCACATCCTTTCCATGTTCCTAGCCATCTCCCCAAGAATCTTAGTCTCATTAACCAACTTACTTCTTGTAATTGAAAAAAGGGAAGACAGTCTTTCTTTATAGTTTAACAAATGTACTTGAGGTAGTGGAGTGTCTTATTTTTCCAATATTCTAGTACAATAGCTAACTGAAAGTAGGCACTTAGAATGCTTGTTAAACAGATTCATGCACTGTCAATGAATTTAAGTAATCGTTTTTTTTTTTTTTGTTTTGTTTTGTTTTTTTGTCTCTCGACTGTTCAGTCTTTGTGGCTAGGGGAGACAGATGGTCTCTGTGGTAAAAGGGTTCACTGTAGTGTATTGGAAGAGACACATAGGAAGATGACAAATATGACCTGATAAATTTTATTGAGATGGAGCCTCACTAAAGAGAGAATGCCAAATACACATGTGGATCAGGACACACTTGAAAAAGTTTTAGCCCTGAATTGATTCTGAAACATAACTAAGGAACCCTTCACTCCCATGAATTACAAGGAAAAAGAAGCTTCTAAGCTTATGAAAATACTTAAAGGTTACAGGAACTTGGTACATGTACTTAGCAGTTCAGTGTAGCAGAAGCATCAAGGGAAGTGGTGAGAGATGGTATAAAACATCCTGGGGATTTTGGGCTTTATTCTGTGGTTATCAGAGGTTTTTAACTTGGGAAGTAATATGCTTGACATTTTTCTTGTTAAAAAATACCCTAGAGTTGTTTGCAATCAGAGTCTAGTCAAAGAAACCACTGGTAACAACTTCAGTAGCTAAGAGAGATACTGTATTTAGTTCAGACTGTTAAACAATGTAGTATCACTTGGGTGGCTTATCAGAGTGTATTTCTCAGAGTTCTAGATGATAGACATCTGTGATCAGGGTTCTGGCATGGCTTCCGCGTTGCAAACTGGTATCTTCCTGTGGCCTCACATAATGGAAAAAGATTGACCTAGCTCTCTGGTTCCTACTTAAAAGAGCACAAATCTCATGCATAAGGACTCCACCCTCATGGCCTAATTATCTCCTGATTATCTGTCTGATAACACTTCCAGCAGTTAGCATATTGGGATTAGAAGTTCAGCACTTGAATTTTTTGTGCATGCAAACATTGAGTTTATTGTACATATTGTTAATGAAGACTCAGTAGTAGTGGAGATAGGAAATAACAATGTTTAAACTAGACAGCAGGTAATGATGATCAACTGGGAACAATGTTGATATTCTTGTACTCATAACTCATTAAATTGGAAACATGAGATGCAAGTAAGATTTCTTATTCACTCAACATCCTCTTTAAATGTCTTCCATGTACCAAGAGCAGTACAGGAATCTGAGAGAAGATAATAAATATTTCTTTCCATTAAGTTGGAGCTGTAAAATAACAAAATTTGTTGTTCCAGTAGACAATTACAATTTTTGACTTAGTCTATGAAATACATGAAAGTAAAACCATTGTTAGAACTTTCGTATGATTGAAGCTATGGGAAAGTATCTCTGAGTGACAGTATCTGGTCCAACATGGGAAAGTCCTGGCTCTAGGAGAATCAGCACACAAGAAATGCACACGGGACATAAAAAGAGCACAAATAGTCACAGGTATACCTTGAAAACAACCCAAATGCCTATCAAATAAGGAATGGATAAAAAAAGATGCACTATTTTTGTACAATAGAGTATTACTTAGCTACAACAAAGAATAAATTTGAGGCTTTTTTAGGTAAATGGATGCAACTAGAGACCATACTCATAAATGAAATAAATCAGATCCGCAAGTGCAAACATCTTTATTGTCTCACCAGTGTCAGAATGGAAAGAATAAATAAAATCTGAAAGGTTTTTACAATAAAAACATATAATGTATAGGATGTAATATAGGTATCAGGATAGTTTCTAGACAAAGGGAAGCAAAGAATGGTGAACAGTGCCATGAGTTCAAAGAATGTTGTATAATTCTAAAAATAGATTGCTGAATTAGGAACTGGGATGCCATTGGTGGTTTTGGTGTGAATGTTTTCATTGACTCATAGTGAACAAAGTCACTGTGGGAGCTGAAAATAGGAGGTCGTGCAAAGAGGGATTTGTACTGTCTTTTGGAAGACCATAGTTTAGAGAACAAAGAAAGTTACAGTCCATCACTGCCAGATTATCAAACAGAATTTTGGAAATATTAAGGAGGGAAGGGACAGTAGATTACTGGAGGTATCTTTCTTAAAGAAGACAAAGGGAAAAGATAGTCCATAGATTAGCATGGTGCTTATCATGAGTACTTCAATTGTCATATAGCATCTGAGCAATGTAACTATAATGCAACTTTATTCATTCATTCACTTTTTTCAATAAACATTATTAAGTACTTGATAAGTGCTGTTCACAGATGGTATCCATTTCAGATGAGTGGTGTGATTGGGAAAGTAGGAGAAAACATGGGTAAGAAGAGAGGAGGTTGATATGAGAAGCCTCTCAGGAACAGGAGGGGGGTATCAGGTCTTGTGTTGTAGCAACAGAAGAGACATCTAATGCAACAGAAAGTCAAAAATCAAGGGTTGGGCATAGAGGAGTTTTGCAACATATTTTATTTTTTATAATTAAAAAACTATGTACCTACATCAAAGTATAGAATATGAGTGGTAGTGATAATAATATCTTATCTTATATTTCTCTCTGATGCATAATTCAAAAAGAAATCATTTCATTAGCAAGTGTACATTCTGAGGCTAATATTTAATGTTTTAATTTATTTTTTGTTTTTAACTGTGATTATTATTTGTGAACATTACATTATTATTATTTCTATAAAAAGGTGTTGATAGAGATGGTTGAAAGGTTTCTGTTTGGATCTTCCCTAACTCACCTGAAGTAACCAGTTTTGAAACAAATTTACTGTAATGATCTGGACAAATAGCCTGGACTGCAATGAAAATAACTGTAAACTCTTTGCAGCTGCTATTTTTTGGGGGAAGGAGGATTGATAGCTGAAAATGTCATAAAAAGGAAAGTGGTATTAGTGGAAGTCAGAACAAGGTGAGAAGAGAAAATAAGAGAGAGGGGGCACACTGGTAAAGTCTACAGAATGAGAACTTCTGCTGTAATTGGCTGCAGGATTATATCTTTGAATAAACTGAATGCTTACTTTGTTTTTGTTTACTTAGTATGACATACAGTATTAGCGTACTGCATAGTAAAACTGGAGAAACCCAGCTGTGTGTATTGGCTGTTTTTTTATGACATTCTTTGTTTCCTAAAGATAGAAACCATAGGTGCTTACAATTTGTTTTAGGACAATACATAAAAACAGCAGAAAACTAAGGCAGAATCTGTTTGTGGGGTTGTGAAGTAAGAACTTTCTTTGAGAAATATGAAGAGAAAGGTAACTGACATGGGTGAGATCTTCATGAAAGCTGCTGAACACAGGCCCCTGCTCCATTTGGCGATGTGGAGAGTGGTGTCTCAAGGTGCTCGCAGACGTCATGAGAACACCTCATGGCTTGACATGGCCCTGACTTGGAGCACACGGCAACAGGCAGCTAATTTCCTAGCTGGTGTGTCTGTTGGTGATGAAGAGTGCCTATCAGGAGCCGGTGTGAACTTTATCAGTGAGCTAATGGAGGGCAAAGATGTCTTGACATGATCCCACCCGAGAAGGCTCTCTGCCAGGTGGAAGAAAAGTACTTCAAAATAAGCACATGGGCAGATTTCCAGGTGCAGAAGCTCGCAGTGATTGTGCTGCTGAAAGCTGCCAAAATGTAGCTGAAAGGAGACATTACCAAAGGCCCGTATAGAAACAGAGATTTCTAAGAAATCCATGGAAGAGTTTCTGTGGAATGAGGCAGAAGATGCAGGGATAGCCCCCAGTTACAGCCCCTAAGTCTCTTAGAAACGTTGACATCCTCAACCTCGGTGTGCTACTCTCATTTACCCATTCTGAAAGATCCAGAAACAAAAGATGTAGGAGACAAACTGTACACCACGGCCTTCTCCCAAAGGTAAGTCTACAGGAGGACTGAAGTACTTTTACTATTTTTAAGAGAATTATATTAGTGTATGTTTTCTATATATAATGACTATATTGTGGGGAGTTAGTAGATGTATATAACACATTTTAATTTTTTTTAACTTTCTTTACATTCTTTCTCCTCTCCATCCTTCCCTTTTCCTCCATCTCTAGATCCCCTTCCCATTTGGAAAAGGTCTTTCTTCCTGTTTTCCATCAGCATATTTTATTTTGTTCTTCAAGTTACTTACACCCTCGTTTCTCTAGAGAAATCATTCAGTATTTAATCTTTGTGTCTGATTTATTATCCTTAGCTTTATAGTCTCAAGGTCCATCCTTCTTCCTAAAAGTGACTCAAATGGATTCTTCTTTATGGTAGAGTAGTACTGTTGTGCATGAATGCAGTAGCTTCTTCTTCTTTTTTAATCCATGCATCTGTTGCTGGCTATGTAGGCCACTTTCAAGATTTAAATGTTATGATTTGTGCTGCTATAAATATGTGTATGTGATGAGATGTCTTTTAACTCTCTCAGGAAGATATCTGGAAGGGAAATAACCAAGCCAAATAGAACTTGTACTTTTACTTTTTTGAGCAATCTCCACACTGCGTTCCGTAGTGGTTGTACTCTTTATATTCCTACCAGATATGTAGAAGGATTCCTCTCTCCACCCTGTAGTCCTGCCAGCATTTGTTGTTCTTTTAGTTCTTGATAATAACCATTCTTTCTGCAGTAAAATGAAACCTGTGCTGTTTTACTTACATTTCTCTAACAGCCGAAGACACTAAACATTTTTTTCCTGTGCTTATTGACCATTTGAAATAATTCTTTGAAGAGACTTCTAATGAACAGAAAGTTCTGAATTTTCTTGCTGGCTTTAGATGGTCATTTATATAATTATGCAATATTACATAGCTAGTTTCAAGGGATAGGCAAGAAAATAAAATTGCTTTATGTTCATGTCTTATGAAGTCTAGTTTATATTATAGGACAACAAATAACTCTTCTCTCATTGTATCAGTAAGTATTTGGTTATATCACAGAGTGGCATGAAGGAAAGCCCTCTCAAGTTCTATATGATGAATACAAGAAAGAGATTGGAGCTTGAGAACCACATCTCTATCAGCTATACTTTGCAGAGCCTTGATTTTCCTATATGTAAAACAAAATAATAATTATCCTACTTTATTGAGCTTTATTTTACTTATTTTTAGATTATATTTTCTCATTAATGTACTAATATTCCTTAGCATAAAACATATTTTTCTCTGCCATGTCATTTTCGTTGATAAATCTTCAGTTATAAGATCTTATCTATCAAACCTATCCTCTAGTCTCTTTATATCTTCTATTTATGAATCTATCTGTGTTTTGGGAAATTGTACTCTGTTCCTTCTTTACAGAGTATTTCTGCAGCATTTTTGATTTCTTTTAATCTCTATTTTTAAATCTATGGTAATTTAGACATTTTTCCAAATGCATTCTCAAAATGATGTCAATGATCCTTGTTTTTATCTCTGTCTCTGTCTGTCTCTCTGTCTCTGTCTCTGTCTCTGTCTCTGTCTCTCTCTCTGTCTGTCTCTATCTGTCTCTGTCTCTCTCTCTCTGTCTCTCTCTCTCTCTCTTCCCCCCCAATGTGTATATGTGTGTATTACAGCATTTTAATCTCTAAATTGCAAACATCCATTCATCTACCTCCTCCTCCTCCCCATGGCCCTACCTCCCCCCTCTTTCTTCTCCAGTCTTTTTTCTTTTGGTTCTTCTAGACTCTTGACTCTTGACATCTTTGACTCTTAGTGTCATCTCCAATAGCATAGTTAGAGTCCTTTCTTTTGCAAATCTTAATGGCCATTCTCATCACTGGACCTTAAGACTCCAAGCTGTGCAGTTAACTAAGCTTTCTAAAATCCATATCTGGTCCTGTAATTCCCAGGTATAAAATGTCCATGTTACTCCACAGAAAATGCAATTTTCAACTTAGCACAGCATTTCAGACTATGTGCAATGAGCCCATCAACTGTCTTGCCTGAGTCAGCTCCTACTCTCTGTGCTCCAGTCTGTTTTCTTGTGTTATTATTGTTGCTCTTTTTCCTCATTCTAAGTCACCTATGTTCATATTGCTTAATTACATCGATGCTATCCTTCTGCCAGGACAACCCTCACCCTTCTCATCTAATTATCACATCTCACCCCTCGCACTCTGCTCAGTATCAAATAATGAATTCAGTCCTGTGTGCAGCTTCCTCCCGAATTCTAAGAAAATTACCCACCCAAATTGCACCGCCATACACTCTCCTACTCGCTATTTGCTTTAGCTTGTTGTGTGGTAAATAACCTGGGCCTGAATGCTATCAAAAAGAGACATTATAAATTTGTGAAAAGAAGCTGGGAATACTCTATTTGATTATCAGTAAAGTGATCTCAGTAAAAATCTCTAGGAATTAGGAAACAGTAAAATGTTAATGTAGTGAAATTGCCAGAAGCTTTTGAGAAAGGCCAGTTTTGTCAACCCCATTTGAGCTCACCTATACTCTCAACGGAATAATGGGATCCTTAGGAACACAACACCAGACCCAGGCTGCAGTACTTAAATTATGGCTCAGGTGCTCAAAAACTGTGGCACCTTTTGAATTCTTGACAAATCAACCTCCCAGTGCCATAGTTAGGAAATGGAAAAGAACCTCCTGAGGTTGTTGCACACTGAACTGCAAAGGCATTAGAAACCTAACTGCCATATAAAACCAGATAATAGGTTAGCTTCTTTCTGTGAAATAAGAAGGTAAAACCAGAAAGGAGATAAATGTAGATCTTATGATAACTGAAATCCCAATGTCTGCTTTTACATAGTAGGATTTAAGTGCAAATAAGTGATGTAATTCTATCAGTAAGTCCCTATGAGAGCCAGAAGGCCTACAAAAATGATTAAGGAATAGACTGACTTGAAAGGACAAATCATAATACAACACCCTGTGGTAACATGAGCACTGAAAGTAGACGGATATGGCATTGTATATTAAGAAGAATATGAAATCCTATGTGTTGACGTGAAAACAACATTCCATTAACTTTGATAGAATTGAAATCTCTGTCCTCTCCCATTCACCAGTCAATGGGATGGAGATGCATTTATGCCTTCTATCAGCTTTGTTCCTTATTTAATTCATATCTCCAGAAAAAGAGGGTGTTTAGCCAGTCTGAATAATAGCTCTGAAAGCATTTATGAAATACTCTTAAACGAAAGACAGAACTTCTATCAATTTAGAACAAACGATAGCTATTTTTGCAAACTGCCAGCAAAGCAGCTTGGTAAACAAATCATGTTCTGCCCAATGTCATCACTTTGAGATTTAAAGTCAAAGAGATTTATGTGTATTATACATTCTTCTTTACATATTCTGTCCTTTATTGCTTTACATTCAGGACTATAGTTCAGTCTGGTGAAAATATCAGTGTAGTTATCCCCACAGTTTTGAGTCTGATTGGGCCTCTTTGTAGGATCTCTTACAGTCCAGCAAAGAAATATCTTTCTCTTACTTGACAGCTCAGGGACACAATTCAGTGCTTCCATTTAAGCCGTTGAGTATCATGGCATGGTATGGTCTTCAGTGGGTCAGCTTGAGAACTGTGGATTTGACTATGAATGAGAAACTAGTACCTGTAATGTTGGCCTCTGAAAAAATTTAACGGATTATATTAGCTACATTTCTCTCATCATAAGACACTTTATGTTGGATTTGCTTTTGTCTAAATGTTATTTTCTACTCTTCTTGTCATTGGGCTTATAACTGGTCCAGTATTGTATAATATTGTGATATTATATAGTATAAAAATTATGAAAAAAATTACGCATTTCTGTGAACATGTAACTTGGTTATTTTGCAGAAAAACAGCACAAGGAACACTGAAGCAAAATACACTAAGGACATACTATATTCTTCACCCTCAAAATTAATATAACCATCCATCAGTTTTCCATAAAAATTCGCTCAGCAGAGTAGTGGGAAGTCTCACATTTCGCATTTAGTTATCACTGACAACGTGTTAAAAGCTTTTTCACTGACACGCTGTCATTTCTACCAATGTCAGGCTTGCACACATGACAAGCTCCAGAAGCTCACTTTAATTTGAGTAATAACTGTGAACTTGTCACATGCTAGGTCATTGGAACTATTTCCTACTCAGTTCTGCAGTGAAGAAAAAAAAAAAAAACCCGGAAGCTCTCCCAAGCTCTTATTTTTCTTCTCACAGCTCACCAGAGAAACGTGCTATTTTCTATCACATAAAATAATTTTTGGGTATTTTAGGTCTGCTACATTATGCACCATTTTATTTCTGTTATTAGAGGGTTCTGTTGACTTGTTCCTTAATAGCAATTTCTTATTAGAAACATAATTCTGCATCTCTCATGAGAAGGCATGAAATTACCATGTTGATATTTATTTTGCAGAGAGAAACGAGATATCAAGGAGAGCCTGTGCCAGCGCTGCACACGGAGAGTGTGAGAAAGCCACGGGAGTGTCGTCAGCTTCCATAAAGGTTGGCGTTTCTCTGAGGACCAACTCTAGGACACTGTCTTGAGGAGAAGATGTCTCTCTTTAGAGGAGATGAAAACTAACTAGGAACAATACTGGCCCTGACTCTATTTTACTGAGAACTATAAATGATTTTGCCTTAATTAAATATGGGTAGTAAAGGAAAAAGTATTTTGGGGTCACAAGCAATCATGTGTGTATGAATTGATTTACCATAAAGCACTAGGTGGGTCTGTGTTCTACAAATACCTCCTTGACAGTGTCGTTCCTCCATGACTCAGGTCCCTTCAGTATCTTCATTAAACTTCTGATCTTAGGAAAAAGTTGAATTACCACAAATGGGGTTTGGACATTGGTGACAAGTGGGTTTCATAACTCTTGTGAACATTTGCAGACGGGACTTTGAAGAAGGATCAGGACTTAGCCAACTGGGTACTCTAATCCTGTAAATTGGAATCAAAAGCAAAGAATTTAAATAATGCAAAGAAGCAAGGGAGTCTATAGTTGAAGGAACTGCAAGATAGTCTCTTTAAGCAAAATTTAAGGAATTCCAAAAAAGAATATTTCTCAACCTATTCTATAGGGCTAGTATCATGTTTATATCATAAACAGGGTAAGACACGCAAAAGGAAAAACTTACAAATAGATGTCTTTTAGGAACATGAAGGTCCAAATTTTCAACACAATAGTTTCCAATGAAAACTGTCAAGGTATAAAAGATTAACTTCTGCCCCAAAGTGGGATTTTTAAAATATGCAAATATTTTGAATACCCATAAATGTAATCACCATATTAAAAGTCCAAAGAATAAAACTCAGGGAATTGGGGGGATGTGGCTGAGTGTTAGTAACTTGTCTGGTATGTGCAAGGCCCTGCCTGTGTTTAATCTCCAGCACAGAAGAGAGGAAGGAGAAATGGAAGGAAGGAACAAAGAAAAGAAGGAATGAAGGAGGAAGAAATAAAGGAAGGAATAAAAGTCATAGAAATATTTCAACTGACAAAATAGAACAATTTGTGCACTCCAATATCCACACATGATGAAAACTTCCAGGGATCAATGAAAAGAAGGGAAAATTTCTCAATTTGATAAAGCACATCTATGAAAACTATGGTTATATCATATTTAATACAGTGTTATGCACAGTGAAATTCTTGTAGATATTTTTCCTAAGATCAAGAGCAAGGCAAGGATATTTTTTTCGTACCAGTCCTACCCAGAATTATACTGCAGGTCTTATTTATGATGTACAATAAGATTTGAACAATAAATGCTATCTAAACACACTAAGGTAAGTACTGAAGCTGTCTTTATTCAAAATAAATTCTTTAAAAGAAAAATTTGTAAATAGTGGGCAAGTAAAGCAAGATGATAAGGTGCAATGAAAATGTGCAAGATTCAATTGTTTTCTTACATGTTTCTTTCTTCAAAAGTTAATTAAAAATAAAAT
>NW_004524690.1:1052582-1053579 GCF_000260255.1 Octodon degus
GTATTTTGTGCAGGGTTCAACTCAGACTCATAGTAATCCTGTTTCCAGACTCCTCAGCTCTGGGATTACAGACATGTACCACCACACCCAGACTCTGTGGCATGCCTGGGGATGGGGCCTATGTGGCATGTGGTGCTGGTGATTGAACCCTGGGCCTTGAGCTTAACTAAGCAGGAACTCAATCTGCTGAGCTATCTTGCCAGCCCTTGTTAGTTTTTAAATAAAACACTAAAACTGTAATCCACAGTGAAAAAAGAGTTGAAGATATAATTTGTTAGTTAAAAAGCTTTTTCACTAGGCATGCATTGCATTGTTAAAAGAATAGGAAGACAAGGTGAAAACTCAGAAGACACTGGTAAAAGAAAATGTTCAGGGGGATGGCAGTGTGGCTGCAGGATGGCAGGGACAGATATGCGAGCCGACCTACAGCGGCACCTCGGCGCCCTGGCTATCCAAACAGAGGTTGTGGAGCACCCCATTTACAGGTGAAGAAATAATGCTTCATGTCCAGCATCTGAAAGGAGCAGATAATAAGAATCTTTTTCTTAAAGACAAAAAGAAGAGAAGCTATTGGTTGGTAACAGCTCTTCATGCCAGACAAGTTAATTTAAGTGATCTTGCCAACCACTTAGGAGTTGGGAGTGGAAACCTGTAGTTTGCTGATGAAACAGCCATGCTGGAAAAACTAAAAGTTGGCCAAAGTTGTGCAACACCCCTGGTTCTCTTCTGTGATGATGGTGACTTGAAGTTTGTTCTGGACTCTGCTTTTCTAGAAGGTGACCATGAGAAGGCATATTTTCATCCAACAATCAATGTTGCCACAATGGATTGAGCCCTGAAAATTTTCTCAAATTTGTGAAAACAACAGGACATCATCCCATCACAGTAAATTTTGATAAAAACTAATTGGGTTGTTGACTGTTTGCCAAGGACAACCTAGCAGACCCTAGGTTTGATCCCTAGCATCACAATGAAATGGGAAAAAGAAAAAACTCTA
>NW_004524690.1:1054609-1056280 GCF_000260255.1 Octodon degus
ACTGAGCTATCTCACCACGGGATGGTGGTATTTTTGAGAAATGAAGAAGAATATGGATTCCCCAGGAAAATAATTAAAACTAGCTTGGAGCAAGGATAAAAACTTTGCATTGTTATGCCTCTTTATAAACCAGTAGTTTTTTCCCAGTGAAAACTACTTAAGTACTTCATTTTATTTATCTTTGTTGTTTTAAGACAGGGTCTCACTATGTAGTATAGGCATTTTTTGTGGTAGTGGTGCTGGGGACTGAACCCAGGGACATGTGCCTACAAGACAGGAACTCTACCACTCAGCCCCAGCCCCAGCCCACTGAGGCTGTTTTTAAAATCAACTTTAAGTAGGTAGCCCAGGCTGGCATTGAACTCATGGTGAACTTCCTGCTTCAGACTCCCAAATGCTGGGATCACAGGCATGTGCTGCCAAGCCTGGCTTATTTTTTATTTTACAGAGAATTTAAATAAATAGATAAGACATTAGAATTACAGAATTTCAAAAAAGCCCAAAGAATATGATAGGTATTCACCAATGGTTCTTACATTGCACTTTGTTGTTTTCAATGTAGTTGCTCACATTACCAGATATAATCATGTAAAATTGGTCAACATACAAAATTTTAAGCATAAACTGCTGCTTTCAAAAAACCAACAGAAATTAGTAGTGCAATGATCTTGGCTATCCTGTGTATATACAGCATGTTTTCCCTCCTTTTTTTTCTCTTTTCCCTCATCTCAATTGTTTATTCCTTTTGAGCAGTTTCTTTGCCTTTTACTATAGCTACTGTACCTATCAGATTTACCTTTCCAGGTAAATAAAGGGAGACAACACATAAAAAAACTTTCATACAGAGCTTGTACTCAAAATAGACAAAAATTATGATTCAATAAGAAATCAGCCTAATTTAAAAAATAGTTCAAAGATCAGAATAGACACTTGCCAAAGAATAAATATAGTCAGAAAAACAAAGGAGGGGCCAGCAAGATAGCTCAGCAGTCTAAAGCACCTGCTTAGGCAAGCTTAGATAAAGCACAGCGACCATGGTAAGATCCTCAGCACCACATGCCGGGACAGCTCTGCCCCCAGGGTGGGCTGAGACACACACACACACACACACACACACACACACACACACACACACACAGGAAAAGATACTCAATGTCACATGTCATCAAGGAACTGCACCTTGAAATCACAATGTATTTTCAATGTATCACTTTTAGAACAACTAAAATCCAAAATAATTGACAGTTTCAGTGGCTCTGGTGATAGAATAAACATTAAGGATTATCATTACTGTTGAGAAACAAATCAGTGCAAAACATTTGGAAGACAGTTCTGCAGTTCATTTCAAAGCTAAGATCATTGTTCACATTTAGCAATCATGATCAATGTATTTTTCCAACAGGTTTGAAAAAGTTGTATCCACATTGAACCTTGCATAACTCTTTTGCTGGTAGATTTATAATAACAAAATAAAAAAGCTAATATATTAATGCAGTGAAATAGTATTTACTGAAAAAAAGATCATGTAAAAATATAGATAGGCTTAAACAAGATTTTACTTTTTTTTTTTAAGTATTTGATACAGGGTCTCACTATGCAGCTAGGACTCATAGTGATCCTCCTGTTTCAGCCTCCCCAGAACTGGGATTAGAGGACTGCACCACCATTCCT
>NW_004524690.1:1056520-1057439 GCF_000260255.1 Octodon degus
TATCTATCTATCTATCTATCCATCTATCTAATTCCATTTGTATGAATTCCTAGAATAGAAAAACCTCTAGAGACACCAAATAAAAAATTGTTTCAAGGTATTTGAGGGACAGAGGGAAGAACAGGAAAAGACCACAGTATCATTTAGAGTGGTGAACCTATTCTTTGTGATTTTGCAGTGGTGGATACATGGACACTCTCCATTTTCTGAGCCCCCCAGAAAATTATAGTTCAAAGGGCAAAAGTAGCTTATATGAAAATTGAAAATCCTTCAGGCTGTCAGTGATCCCAGGCTACAAAGAAAACTGACAAAAGAGCTTAACCATGTTACAACCTTGGAATACTACTTCACTGAGTGGAGGAAGGGAAAATTTTTGCCCTGTGTAAGTTTTAAAATTAGTAGAAACTGTAATAAAGGTAAAAGAACTGTATGTATGCAATATTTTCTAGCTGGGAATGTCTTTACCTCTAATGATACAGAATAACAGCTATGAAAGCACTATACTGTAAATGTTTACTACAAGTGTATAGATTTAAAGAAATGCTTGATCAACAGTGTGAGACAGGCTTCTTACTATAGAAGTGGGAATTCACACACATGTAAGGGCAAAAGCCTAGCACGATCCAAGTGGAAATGAATTCCAGTTTAAATATCAGTAAGAAATAAGTTAGATTAACATAGAGACTGTCACCATCTTAGTGAGTTGGGCTTGCCATAACTAAATACCATGAACTCAGCAGCATAAGTTTGTATCTCACAGCTCTGGGAGCTGGAAACCCAAGGATGAAGCATCAGCAGATTTGGTGTCAGGTGAGTTCAGTGCCTGAGTAATAGCTGTCATTTTCTTGCTGAATCCTCACATGACAGAGGGACAAACAGCTCCCTGGGATCTTTTTTTTTTTTTTTTTTTTTTTTTTTT
>NW_004524690.1:1058389-1058889 GCF_000260255.1 Octodon degus
CAGGAGACTCGCACTCTATTTTTGGGTCCCTCCCCCAAATCCATGATGCCACAGTATCCCAAGAAATACCTCAAACTTCTGAGAGACATTCTACAATGTACCACATCAGTATTAAAATACAAGGTCAGTAGGGCTGGCCAAATAGCTCAGCAGATTCAAGCGCCTGCTTAGAAAGTCGCAGAGGCCAGGGTTCGAGGCCCTGCATGCTGTGCTGGCCATGCTTCCGGGGCCCGCTGAGAGGGCTATTGAGACTGGGTGTGGTGGCGTACCTGTAATCCCAGCTCTTGGGAGGCTGAACACAAGCGGATCACTAAGAGTTCAATTTACAAAGTGAGACCCTGTAGATCCTGCCGAAAAAAAAAAAAAAAAAAAAAGATCATCAATGATAAGCAAAGTTGAGGAAATGCATTGCATCATAGAGGAACCTAAGGAGAAATAGATAGCAACTAAATAGAACATAGGAGCCTGATAAATAAAAATGAGAATAGGCAAAAAACAAA
>NW_004524690.1:1058989-1060340 GCF_000260255.1 Octodon degus
GCATTGCATCATAGAGGAACCTAAGGAGAAATAGATAGCAACTAAATAGAACATAGGAGCCTGATAAATAAAAATGAGAATAGGCAAAAAACAAAATGTAAGTAAACTATGAACTTACCTTACAATAATACACCAATATTGATTAATAATTGTGACAAATATTTGAAACTATTATAAATTGATAATTGAGTTAGCTAGCTTCAAAGGCTCATGCACAATTTTAAAATCCAAAAAATACATTACAAATATTTTTAAGATTTAGAAAAATTTCATTTGGTGCAAAATATGATCACTTTACCACACTTATCCCACTTTATTGCAACTATGTGTATGTTTTAGTTTTCAAATGGCCATTCAATAGCTATACCCTGATTCAAACCCTTCTAACAGGGTTACAAAATATATGACATATAATATATGAACATTATCTTTCTAAAGAAGTCTATTTTCCTCAAAGTTTTTTGTTAAAAACTGTAGATGTTTAGGATCTATCCCACAGCGTGTTGTGAGTATACATAAGATAATGCACAGGACAAATAACCCAAGATTTGGAACATAGTACATATTGAATAATAAATTATTATTATTATCAATTATGTTTCCTAATAGTCCCTGAATCAAATTATCCTAGAAGATTCTAGTTATTTGCAGAATTTGTAGGAATTTTGGTGCCCGGATTATGAGAGATGTTTTTCCAGTGGGAACCCATGATGCTAACAATATATACCTCCATTATAGGTCACTAGAAAGAGACTGGTTTGTACTAATGTCTCTGAAGCTCTTGTACTATTGGTCAGATCTATGCAAGAGTGTAGTTGGTTGTTGGAATTGAACTGAAATGAAGGATATCCCAATTCTGTGGCTCACTTCCTCTGTCTCACACACTGCACTGGCCCCACATCCAGGTGTACACTTGTCCTCAGTCGGTGGGCTTATTATGAATGACATAGGTCTTTCTGCTCCTGTTTTTAAGAATACAACTGTACTCTAACAGTTCTTTCCCACAAAAGTTTTAAGAGAGTAGAAAATGGAATGAATCTACCTCCAGGTCATCAACCTATTTGGGGGATGATCCATGTGGACAAGATTTATTTTCATTTAGAGATAACCAAACACAGTGAGGACATTTCATTGTTGTCTCTTTTTAACACCCGATTCTAATGCTTCCTTTTCTTCCTGTTTGTAAGTCCTGGGATTCAGAGAGGGTTGATAGTGATCCAACACCCGCAGTTATGGTGCAGTTTCCAAGCTGACCTAACAAGAAGACACATTTTCCACATATTTTTGACTAAGCCTGGTCATGTTGGTTCATGTGATTCTTCCTGCCCTGAAAACAAAATTCCTCTATTAT
>NW_004524690.1:1061045-1061766 GCF_000260255.1 Octodon degus
AGCAAAGAGCATGGCAATGTCTTCAATGGTTTCAGTTGTGTGTAGCTGTTGTGGTTTCAGATACCTGTCTATAAAACAGAGGAAAGGGCAACCACATGCACTAATTTCCATCTCCTGTCCTTAGCTCTTTTGTTTCATTGTGTGTCTTAAAACCCAATCAACTTGATAGCTGAGAACCTGAAATTCTACTCATAAAACTTTAGCCTGTGGCTTTGAGCTGTTATGTGTGTTATTTATCCTTACTAGGAATGAAGGATTCGAAAGTAAGTCTTAAAGAGTAGGCGAAAGAACAAGTCAGTAGACTTAACATTACCAGGAGAAACTGGTGATGAAAATAGAAAATATGTTACTGATTATAATACTACATGAATCTTTCCCTCTCTTGACACTACCTTTGTTACCTGAAAACTTTTTCCTTTCACAGTTCCAGTTTAAAAAGGAAAAGAGGGGCTGAGAAGATAGCTTGGAGGTCTAAGTGCCCTTCTTGGCTAGGACAAGGACCCAAGTTCAATCCCTGGTACTCCATGCCAAAGTGCTGGGGAGGCTGAGATAGGAGGATCACTATGAATCTGAACTGCATAGTGAGATCCTGTGCCAAATAAATAGATTTAAAGAAAATTGAAAAGAAAGAAAAAGAAGAAATGAAAGAAAAGAAAGTAACCACAGTGCAATGTGACTGGATCTATTTCTAAATGGACAGATTATTTTTCTTATATGACTT
>NW_004524690.1:1063301-1066101 GCF_000260255.1 Octodon degus
CTGTCTCATTGCTATTTGTCTCTCAATAATATTATGGGAAAAAAACAATGCAACAGAATAAAAGGGTAAAAACAATAAAATAAATTGATATTATTTCTTCAGTTAAAGAAGATAAAATAAATAAAAAAATAATATAAACCTGGGTCTAACCTTTAAATGTGTGGCATATAATCATACCATTTTGGTTTTAAACGTGTGTTTGTGAGGCATAATAAATGCATTAATTATGGGAACTGATAATTTTACATATTGTATTGTAATCCTTTTTTTGTGCTTCTTTGGATCTTCCTCTTACTTCCCTCGTCCCTAACCTGCCTTCCCAGCTGCACAAAATTTACCTGTCTCTTTGCTGTTCTATATCTTTTAGTTTGTTCTTTAAATTACTCATATTTTACATTTCTCATGTAAAAGAAACCACGCAATATTTAACCCGCTGCATCTGATTTATTTCATTTAGTGTCCTGGTTTCACGGTTCATCTATTTTCCCATAAATGGCTCAAATTTGTCCTTTCATATGGCTGAATTCTCCACTGTGTGTAAATATCACATTTTTTAATGCATTCATCTGTTGATGGACATGTAGGCTGCTTCTGAGATTTAGCTGTTATGATCAGATGATTGTGGATACATCTGAGGTACCTCAGTGTTCAGTACAATGTTCACTATTATCTGTCTGTTCCTCTTCGGATATGAAACACAATTTAAATATTTTTTAATCTGACCTCAATCCCTTGTGGAAAAAAAGATTACATATAAACAAGAATTTTTCTGAAAATGAAGTTGAAGTTACTGATACAATTGCATAAATATAATAAAAATTAGTCAATTATCCAAATATTTCTAGTTAAGATGTATATGTAAATGTTACAATTTATTAGGATACTATCCAACATTCCTTTAATTTTTCAGATAATCCTTGGTGTCCATTATACTACATTAATATTTCTGTTCTAACAATATTTCAGAAGCCTTTAATTCTAGATTTAAAAATCACACATCAAAAGCCATGAGAAAAATTAAATTTGGTGATTTAAAACCTTCAGATGTTGCTACAAAGGACAGATTGCTTAATAGGATAAGAAAATTTAGCCAATGCAAGAAAGGTCCCATGAGCATGTGTTTGGAAGCCAAGCATCTGTTCAGTTGGTTTAGCTTCCTTATTTTCAGATACCAAAAAGTAACTTTGCTTTTTATGTGAAAGTTTTGAGGGAGCTCTTAAAAGATCAATAATTCTGTCCATATGTCCTACAAATACTAGTGTGTTCAAAAGCCAAATGTTTTGCAATATAATTGTTAAACAGTACACACCAATTTTCTTCAAAATTCTATTAATTTTAAGACAGGATTCAAAATGGCCTACAAAACACAAGTTTCAATCTCAGTTATGATCAGAAAGGAGGATGACAAGATAGCCCCATAGCCCCCTTTGCTGCCACCTGCTGTTCCACCAAAGAAATAAAGCATTTTTAATTTTTCTTGTTTTGACCCATCAAAATAATTATTTTCGGCATGATAATGTGATCAGTCTCAAGACTCTTGTACAGGAAATCTTTCTGTTTTTAACATTTGGGGAAACAGGTTTTCAAGTACTCACACATGGTCATACAGACTTAGATATTTTTCCCTTGACATATGCAGTAGACATTTGAGAAGATTGAAAAGACAAAAACAAAGAACTCCTATGACTTGTAAACAAGCTCATGATGCCCAAAAGGATTCGTAAACTAATCCTTACAAGGAAAAAGCACTTACTTTAATGATGGCATTCTTGGTTGTAGAAGTAACATTGAAATTAAAGAGTTTTCTGTCCGCACTTCCATTGAGTGTTGTGTATTGAGCCCATTACAAAGAAATGGAAATACACAGAACACAATGTGGCCCCTGCCTTTGAGCAATTCAGAATGTAAAAGAAAAAAATACATTATTCTGTAAGTAGGAAGTCTCTTGTCTATATTGATACAGGATGTAGTAGGGATGACTTAGAAAATCTTGAATTATGAAATGTGATAGTAAAAAGAAGAGCATGGCAGAAATGGAGTAGAAACTGTGCATGACACAGAAAGTTGAGACTTCACTCCTGAGAATTTTGAGAAAAGAATTCCATGTTCAGAGCGTGGTGGGCAAGGACTGGTATTTGGCAAGAGATAAAGTTTCTTTTTTTTATTTTACCCTATTGAAAAAGGGTAAAACAATTCATAACAAAATAATAGGAAAATACCAATAGTTAATACATTGCATTTTGTTGTCTTCAAAGCATGAAGTACAAGATACATGCATAAGAAGTTCTTGAATTGATATGAATATGAACCTTCTTTCCAATGAACTAAGAGACACTAATAGTATAACCAACATTCATTATTCTCCTTTCCATTCCTTCTTTTCCTCTTCCTCCAAGTTCTTTTTTCTTTTAAAACAATTACTTAGAATTTCACAATATCTATTATACACTCTAGACCTTATTTAGTATTTCAGTTTCTCACACCAATATGACGTGTGAGTCTGATTTATTCCACATATGAGTATGGTCTCAAAATACATCTATTTATGTACAAGAGTCTCCAGTGTATCATTCTTCATTTTAAAAATGTAGCTATTAAAACTCCACTGCTAAGAACATGGGTGCACCTTTACTGCTGCTCTATGATGATTTGAATTCTTATGAGAAGATATCCAGAAGGAGAATACCTAGGTCTAATAGAGTTGGCCTAAGGAGAGTCACATGGGGAGAAGATACTCTCTCAGGCTTTCACAGAGAGCACATTGGCCAAGCATTGGCCGTGACTCATCCACATGGCTGCA
>NW_004524690.1:1077036-1086305 GCF_000260255.1 Octodon degus
GAGAAATTTGTCCTAATGGTGTTTGTAAATATGATATTATGTCTGCATCTTGTACAGCAATTAACCACTAGGAAGAATGTGTGCAATGTGTGAATTATTGAAACTGTCCTACCAATTTGATTTGAAAGTGTTTCATTGCTATTTCTTCATCAATAAAACTATGGGAAAAAAAGAATAGGAATAGAGGGGTGGCTATATCTTGAAGCATAAGAAAAGAATTGTAGGGACAGCTTTCAGACAGTGTGGTAATTTACAGCCAATTATTTGTAAATTCGTTAGAATTTAGGAGGCATTTTCCTGTAGAAATAATAGTTTAAGACTGTATTCAGAAAAACCACAAAAGCCTATTTAACTTACAAGTAGTATATAATTAATATAATTTTGTAGGCTATGATATGATATGATTAATACAATCTGACATGACATAATAAATTAATGCAGTAGAAACGCAGCATAATGGTGACTATAGCCCTAAACCAGTACTCCCATTTCAATCTCTGCCACTCTTAAGACTCTTTAGCAAGCTGTTCTAAAGATCATCTAAAGTAATAGGATTTCAGTCACATAACTTAATAGGTATATATTTCAAAACATTATTTAACATCTTATAATTAATAAATCATTTAAAATTTTGCACTTTGTACTGCCATTTAATTTACTGTAATTCTGACCTAAATCTTTCTGATGAGTTAGAACCAATCACACTGCCTCACCTTTGTTTCCCAGAAAGAACCAAAACAATACTAAGTGGACAAAAAAAATTTTTTTAATAGACAATAGTAAGGTCAGATGATATATTTGTTTTAAGTTGTAACATTTGTAATTCTTTCCTTAAAATAACTCTCTAATGTTGACATTGTTGATGCCTCTAAATAAAGAGGTAAAAGAATAAAGTTATGTGCAACCACTAAGCTTAATAAAAATCTGCAGAAGGGAAGGTCCTCTTGCATAAGAGCTACAGATTAATAAATGAGCATGCAGTTTTCTGGAAAAAAAAAGAATCCATTTCTTCTGTGTACTTGATTCTGCCAGAGTATAGATTTTCAAGATAGCTATTTATGATCTGAATTTCCACAGGGCATGTGGTAATTTTGCACTTTTTACTCCTGATTGCTTGGATTTGGGTTTTTTCTTTTCTCTTTTTGATGACGTCACCTAAGGTTTTATCAATTTTATTTAATCTTTTGAAGAATCAGTTCTTGTATTCATTGATTCTTTGTAATTATTTTGTCTCAATTGCATTAATTTCTGCTCTACTCTTTATAATTTCCTTCCTTCTTTGGGCTTTGGGCTTGGTTTTCTCTTCTTTTTCTAAAAGCTTGAATTGTAGCATTACAGTATGTATTTGTTCTCTTTCTATTTCCCTTATGTGTGAGTTCAGCATTTCTCTGAGAAATGCTTTCATTACATCCCACAGATTCCTGTAAGTTGTGCTTTAAATTTTATTGGATTGTACATATTGTTTGATTTCCTGTTTAATTTTATCTGTAACCCATTGGTCACTGCAGAGGATGTTATTTAATTTCTGTATGTTTATGGGGATTTTGTGTTTTCTTTTGTTTTTAATTTATAGTTTTACTGCACTGTGGTCAGGTAATATCACGGGATAATCTCTTTACTTAAGTATGATCTATGAACTAGGATGTGGTCTATTTTAGAGAATATCCCATGTACAGTTGAAAAAATGTGTACTCAGATGTTGTTGGGTGGAACACACAGTATATGTCCACTACATCCATTTGTTCAAAGGTTTGGTTCAGTTCTGCAGCCTCTTGGCTAATTTTGTAGCTACTTGACCTATCATTTTGAGATAAAAGGGTATTAAATTCCCCTATTAAGATTTTGTTATTAATTATTAGCTTTTTCATGTCATTAAAATTTGTCTTATATAGTTGAATGTTCCTATATTTGGTGCATACATATTTATGTCTGCTATCTCTTCCTCTTGAAGTTTTCCACTAACCTGTATGCAGTTACCTTATCTTTTTGATCTCTCTTGGTATGAAGTTCAGATTGTCTGCAAACAGGATAGCTATTGCTGATTTTTTTCTGAGCTCCTGGACCATGTAATATTGTTTTCCCTCCTTTGACTTTCACCCTATGAATTTGTTTTTGGGTTGAATGTGTTTCTGGTATACAAGAAACACTTTTTTTTTCAGAACTGGGGATTGAACTCAGACCCTTGCGCTTGCCAGGCAAGTCCTTATTCCACTGAGCCATCTCCCAAGCCCCTTGGGAGATTATTTTTGATCTGATTTCCTCTATATACTTCTGCATTTGTTTCTTTACATCAGTTGCTATTATTTCAGAGATATCAGATATGTGACTTCTGATTTCTTCTATGCTTATGTCTCCTGGGTTTGTTCTGGTTGGGCTCAGGACCTGAGACTGTATTTTGCTCCTTCTTTTTGTCATTTTCTATTTTCAAGAGATCTCTTTATTTATTTCTGTGATACTTTCCTGTGAAAATTTGATAGCAGATAGTGGTTATTTATTTATTTTTATTTTATTTCATTTTTGATGGAACCAAGGATTGAACTCAGGCCCTTACACTTGTGAGGCAAGCACTTATTCTACTGAGCCATCTCCCTAGTCCAATATTGATAACTTTTTAAAATTTTATTTTAGGTAGTAGGTAGTGGTATCATTGCATTCAGAATCTCTCTGTAAAGGGTCTATTCTTTAAGTATCTTTCCTATGTCAGAGATTTCTGCTTTGTGTATGTCCCAAGATTATGCCTTCTATATTGATTGAGAGTGACATATTGATTTCTATTTGTCACTGTACTCTGATCTTCTACATAGGTCTTTAATGAAGTTATTACTCAAGTACCTCCCAATATTATTACCCAAGGAAGAACATGTGGTTAAGGTAAATACAGTATCCTATTTACAACAGTACAATTAGAAATACTAATAATGGCTAGTGAAATTTAGTGATTGACAAACTTTTGTAACTAATGATTTTGTACTTTAGATCATAGGAGCAAACCTTAGAGCTATTTAACAAAGCAGATCATAAATTGGGAGTTTGTATTTAAATTAGTTCCCCTGAGACCATTAGCTTGTACAATGAGTACCTCAGGGTCAAGTTCCACCTGCTGGTTCACCAAGCTCACCCACTGGGTCCCTCATCATGCTCTCTGCACTGAGTTCCACCAGCTTGGTTGCTCACTGAACTGCTCTGCCTCCATTATCTGATATCTTCTTCAATCTCATTTTTCATAGTACTGTAATTTTCAATGTACAGCTATTTCACTTCCTTTGTTATATTTATATTTATTCCTAATTATTTCATTTTTTTGGATGCTTTTATGGAGTGCATTGTTTCCTGTGGGAGGCTCGATAACTCCAGGCCTCCAATCCTATTGCAAGTGGGTTTCCGGGTTTCTGTGAAACTGCACATCATGACTCTGCACCACATATCCCTTAATGGTCACCTGAGTGCCTCTGACCTATGAAATCCTCTTGGTGTATCAGCATCATTAGTGACACTGACTTCCTCTTCCCCTACCTCTGCTGAGCTAGGCTCCTAATTCTTCTTACCCCACCTATTTCCCATAAGTCTTCTGCTATACCCTGGAGGTGGGACTTCCTGTCATAGCCCGGTTGCCTAGTTACTCACGCCTTTTATCCACTTATGTCATTTCCCTATGCCTCCACTATATATACCCAGAATTTCCTTTGAATAAACAAGACTTGATCAGAATCCTGTCTTGTCTCCATTTCTTGCGTCTCCTGTCCTTTGTCCCCTCCTCAATTCCCCGCTCCTCTCCCAGGTGACCTTCGTTGACTGACCCGCTGGCTTGGGAAAGTTTCCCTCATATGTCTTTCAATGAGTTTGCTTCTTTTGTACAGGAATGATATTGATTTTTGAATGTTGATTTTGTATCCAACTGTGCTATTGAATTTGGTTAATAAATCTAGAAGTTGTTGGTAGAGATTTAGTGGTCTTTTATGTAAAGTATCATGTTATCTGCAAATCATGATAATTTACTTCTTCCTTTTGTAAGCTTTTTTCTTTTATTTTTCTCTCTTTTGTAATTGCTCTCACTAATTTTTGCAGAATTATTGAATAGTAGTGGTGATAGTGGATATCCTTTTCTTGTTCCTGATTTTAGATGGAAAGCTTTCGGTTTTTTTTTTTTTTCAAAATGAACAAATGCATTTATTATAAATTACTTTTTAAGGTGGGTGGGGATCAATTATATTTACATTCAAAGTGTTTATGATGGGGAAAGAAAGAGAGAGATATAGAGAGAAAGAGGATGAGAGAGAGAATGAATACTCATACACAAGCTTTTAGTTTTTGACCATTTAATATGTTAGATTTTGGTTTGCCATAGATGACTTTTATCTACCTGAGGTCAAAACCCTCTGTGCCAATTTTCTGTAGGATTTTTTTCATTAATGGGTATTGGACTTCGTCAAAATTTTTTCTGCAATTGTTAAAATGATCTTGTATTTTTTTTGTCTTTGACTCCATTAAAATGGGTTATTGTGTTTATTGATTTGCATGTATTGAACCATTCCTGCATCTCTGTGGTGAATGACACTTGGCCATTGTATTAGTTATTCTTCTCTCCTTGCTGGAACAAATACCTGACACTCAAAATGAGGGAAGGAAAGGTTTATTTAGCTCACAGTTATTGGAGGTTTCATAGTTTAAAACAACCTGAATTATGTAGCAAGATCTGGGAGCCTTATTTGCTGTGAAGAGAGTCAATACCTCTGTTTTCTCCAAACATCTCCTCTGCCTGAGGTGGTCTCAGTAGAAGACACTGCCATCCACTCTCCAGGTTCTGGAGGAGAGGCTGGGACACCACCATGCCACTGTGTCCAGGATGACCCTCTCCACACCTTAGAGAGACTGCAGCTCTGGAGCAGGAGGCAGTGCAAGGTGCCAGTTTAACAGCTCCTGCCTCTCTGGCCCCACCCCTCAAACCACTTGCGGCTCCTCCAGAGGCATCTGCCCTATGACTTACATGAAGCTTTGGTGGACAACAAGACACAAATCATAACAATCATGTTTTATAATCTTGATAATTTGCTGCATTTGTTTTGCCAGTATTTTATTGAGGACTTTTGCTTTTTGTTTTTTTTTTTTTTTTCCTTTCAGAACTGGGGATTGAACTCAGGCCTTTGTGTTTGCCAGGCAAGCCCTTATTTTACTGAGCTATCTGCCTGGTACCATGCTTCTATGTTCTTTATGGTAATTGGTTTGTAATTCTCCTATTTGGTTTAGTCTTTCTAGTTTCAGTATCATGGTAATACTTGCCTCTAGCAATGAATTAGGGAGAATTGTTTTCCTTTCAATTTAATTAATAACTTTGCAGAGTATTTCCATTAAATTCTTTCTATACTTCTTGTAGAATTCATCAGTAAATAGTAAGGAACTTGGCTTTTGTTTGTTATCAAATATTTAACTACATTTTAATTTAATTGATTAATAATGGTTTATTTAGAACTTTTGTCTTGCTGATTCAGCTTTGGTACTTCATATGCTTCTAGGAATCCATTTCTTATGTGTTTTCCATTTTATGTAAGTAAAAATTTTCAAAGTAGATATGATCTGAAATTCCACCCTTTACAGTCCATATTGCACAAGTTTGAGCTTTTTTCCCTTCGTTTTTTGGCAAGATTGGCTAGGTATTTATCAATTTTATTTATTTTTTACAGAACTAATTCTTTGATTCAATAATTCTATCATTTTCTTAGTCTTGACTGCTTTAGTTTTTGCTTTTATCTTTCTTTGTAATTTCCTTCTTTCTGTGGGTTTGGGATTGACTTACTCTTCTTTTTCTAGAAACTTTAGGTACAACATTAAGTTGTTTATTTGTGTTCATTTTGTTTTCCTGAAATGAGAATTCACCACTATTAATTTCCTTTTAGGATTACTTTCATCTCATCCCACTAGTTCCAGTATGTTTTATGTTCACTTTAATTTAACTTCAGATATTGTTTAATTTCATCTATGATCTATTCATTGTCTAGAAAGGTGTCATTTAATTTCCATGTGTTTATGGAGTTTTTGTGGTTTCTTCATTAATTTCAAATTTTATTGCACTACAGTCAGATAATATGCCTAGGAAAATTTCCATTCCTTTGCATTTAGTTAAGCATGTTCTATGGGCTAGTATATGTTCTGTGTTATAGAACATCCCTTATATAGCTGAGAAGAATGTGTAATCTCATATTGTTGGGTAGAACACTCTGCCAACCTCTACTGTTTACATTTGTTCAAAGGTTTGGTTGAGGTTTTTTGTTTTTATTTTATGCTTAGTTGATTTATTTCTTTGTAACAAAGGCATATTAATGTCCCCTATTATAATTGTGTTATTTCTTATTTGATTTTTCATGTCTAATATTTGTCTTATATAGTTGGGTGCTCCAGAATTTGTTGCTTATATGTTTGTGATTGTTACCTCTTCCTCTTGAAGTTTTTACCTAACTTAGTGACCTTTTTCTTTTTTTTTTTTAATCTGTTTTGCTCATTGTTGGTTTGAAGTTTACATTATCTGCAGTCAGAATAGCTACTTCTGCTTTTATTTCTTTTTCTTTTTTTGGTTCCTGTTGCATGGAACCTTGCATTCCATCCTTTGACTCTCAGCTTGTGAATTTCTTTTAGAATTAAATGTGTTCCTTGGATACAGCATAGTGTTGGATCTTGTTTCTTTACTCATTCTACCAGTCTGTTTCTTTTGACTGGTGAATTGAGACCATTGGCATTGATGGCTGTAACTGATATGCATTGCCTTATCTTTGTATGTTCTATTACTGTTGTTGATTTCCTGCCTTTCCCCTCTGTTTAATTGCTTTCCCAGACTGGTGCTTTCTTTATGCTGTTCTTGGAAGTGTGGCTATTTTTTTTCTCTATCTACCACATTTTTAAATGCTCAGTAAGATGGAATTGATGGTAATGAATTTCATCAGTTGTTCTTTGTCATGGATGCTTCTTATTTCTTCATTAATTTTGAAGAATAGTTTTACAATATACTTTAATCTTTGTTGGAAGTAGTTTTGTTTGAGATACAGTCTTTGAAACTCTTCTTTACTTGAGTGTTTATGTTGAAAAGTCAGCTATGGTTGTAATGGGCTTTCCTTTACAGGTGATCTGTTTCTTTTCTCTAACTGCTTTTATTTTTTAGTCTGCTTTTATGCTGAAAATTTTGAATTTTGATTTTTTTTGTTTGTTTTAGGAAAGGGTCTACAGGGTGTTCAGGGTCTCACTACTAGATTGGACGCATAGCAATCCGCCTGTTTACAGCCTCTCAAAAGCTGGGATTGCAGGCACATGCCACCATGTCCTGTCTCAATTGCCGTATCAGTGTGCAATGGGGGCAGGGCCAACAAGGCAGGCACAGGGATCGAACCCTCTGCCACTGAGCCTACTTGCAGGTGCTTTAATCCACTGAGTTATTTGACCAGCCGTTTGTTTTTGATTATTGTATGTCTGGGTATAGATTATTTTGGTCATGGCTATTTGGAGTTCTTTATGCCTCGTTTGTCTCTATGTCAGATTCTGTTCCCATGCTTGGAAATTTTCTGTGATTAATTCTGTGAAATCTTTTTATGTTGTTTCTGTTGACTTCTACTTTGTGATTGATATCTATCAGTTTTGTATTATTTCTCTTGCATTTTTTGCAGCTTTTGATTTATTTCCTGATATCTTATTAGGTTTAATGAGCTTTACATTTGTGATGACTAGCCACCATCCTGTCTTCAAAGTCTGAAAGTCTATCGTATATTTTGTTGATGTGATTTTGTTAGCTCAGTAGAATTTTTTCCCATAACTTTATTGAGAAAGAAATAGCAATGAGACAGTTTCAAACCAAGTTGGTAGGACACTTTCAATACTTAGCACATTACATACATTCATCCTACTGGTTTGTTGCTGTACAAGATGCAGACATGATAGCCTATTTACAAACACTATTACAACAAATCCCTCTATTCATTAAGAGAACATAACTAATATCTATCCTAATCATTTTGAATACATAGATACAAAATAGACATTCATCTGTATCCCCTTTTTTGTTTAGTTCCATTATTTGAATATTATAGGTGTGTTAACTCAGTAAAATATTCTAAAAAAGTCCAGTAGCCCATAATAGTATTGGGTCTTCTGTTTAACTGGCAATGTCAGAAATTATTGACCTGAGTCCCCCACAGCTCAACATAACAACATGGCTTTACTTCTTATATTTCATTTTTATACTTTTCTGCTGGATGATAAAGACCAAGATAAAGCAGGAAATATGCAACAAGAGTTGTAGCTTTTGGGTCTGATAAGGTCAGTAAAATCCCTCAGGATTTTTCTTGAGATCCTGTACCTCAGATTGTAGGTCCTTTGTCAGTGTCAGCCATGTGGATGAGTCACGGCCATTGCTTGGCCAATGTGCTCTCTGTGAAAGCCTGAGAGAAAGTTTTCTTTTCATGTGACTGTCCTTAGGCACACTCTACATCATTGATCACTTTCCTTTTTGGCCCCATAATCTCCTTGATCAGAAAATTTGGGACACTACTGAGTTACGTGACTTTACAGTATAAGTTCTTATATGTTCTGAATCTTAGTTGACCTTAGAAGGCTAGGGCCAAAATGTTGGCTTTGCTTGCAGCCCTCCTTTTTCTCTAATTTTGGTCTGCAAACTTAAGTTGTTAACCCTCCATAAGAGAAGCTTATTGCTATTACCATACAACCTAGGCTATTAAGCTTAACCTCACTATTTGTCTGAATATCCAACATCTTAGGCATAACATGGAACAGGTATTTATCATCAAGTATTGATATGTTGAACTCTAAGTCCCTACAGAATATGATTTAAAAAAGTTTAAAAATTAGAATATATTTTTAAAATAAGCATAACAAATTATATAATTCTTATGTTCACACATAAGTCCAAAAATCTAACCATGTAAAACCTTGAAGCAGGACAGTCCCACAGCATTCCTTTTCCTGTCTCTTGCCTTCATTAACCACTCCCTTCTTTTTGAACAATCATTTACCTGAGAGACAGCACCGCCGCAACTGGCAGGTCATGACAAGCAGCCTGTATTCAGAACAGAATGACAGGCACTCCAAGCATGAAACTACTATTACAGATTACCATCTGCAGTGCAGTTGCTTAGTTCACAGGTATTAGTATATATAGTTAGTCAGGGTGATAATCTTTCCAATTAACTGCTAGCTTCAAAAATCTTCTGGAGATTCTCAGGATTATTGCCTTGCTCATCTTCTACATATAACTGTATGGCTTGACATTGTCA
>NW_004524690.1:1086405-1091628 GCF_000260255.1 Octodon degus
TGTTGGTAATTTCTTTTGATGTGCAAAAATATTTTAATGATGTGAGATACCTGTTGTTGATTACTTGAAGTATTTCCCATACAGTTTGTTTTTGTTCATGAACTCTCTGCCTGCCCCATTTTCTTCAAGGGTTCCACCTACTTTCTTTTCCAGTAGATTTAGTGTTTCCATTTTAACACTTACATCATTGTTTCACTTAGACTTTAGTTTAGCACATGTGATAGAAATCAGTATAAAGGCCAGCAAGATAGCTAAGGGGACTAAGCACCTGCTTTAGCAAGCACAGGGATAGGGGTTCAATCTCCAATCCTGCATGCCGCGCTGGCCCCAGCCCTGGGGTGCACTGAGCCAACCGAGTCCATGCATCATAGTGCCCACCTGAAATTCCAGGGCAGAAAAGACTGAAATCAGGAGGATCACTACAAGTCTGAGGTATGTAGTGCAACCGTGTACTAAGTACATAAATGAAGAAAAAAATAGTCTGGTTTTAGACTTTGGCATTTAGATTGCCAGTTTTTCTAGCACCATTTAATAAAATAGCTTTCTTCCAGTTAACATATTTGGTTCCTTTGTCAAAGATAAGGGGGCTGAGTGTATTTGTAGTTGTGTCTGCATTTCTTTCTTTCTTTCTTTCTTTCTTTCTTTCTTTCTTTCTTTCTTTCTTTCTTTCTTTCTTTTTTTTCAGAACCAGGGATTGAACTCAGACCCTTGCACTTGCCAGGCAAGCACTTATTCTACTGAGCCATCTCCCCGGCCCCAGCATTTCTTAATATTTTCCACTGACCTTCAGGTCTTTTTTTGTGTCAGTACCATGCTTATTTTATCACAGTAGCTTTGCAGTATAATTTCAGGTCAGGGTTTGTGATACCTACTGCCCTGCCTTTGTTGCCCTGGATTGCCCTTGCTATTGTAAGTTTTCTTCTTTTCCTAAGAAATTTTAGAATATTTTCTCTAGCTCTGTGAGGTATGTTAATGGTATTTTGGTCAGGATTGCAGTATATCTGTATAGTAGTTTGGGAAATATAGTCATTTTCACTATGTTGGTTCTTCATTACATGAGAAAGTGATGTTTTCCATTTTCTTTTCCTTATTTTTATTTTTTGGGTCAGTGAGATAGCTCAGTAGACTAAGCATCTGTTTAGGCAAGTGGTGGGTCCAGGATTTGATCCTGGCCACCACATGACATACCAGGCCCACCCCCAGGCCTAGCCACTGAGATTTGGCATGGTGCTGCATGCCTGTAATCCCAGCGCTGAGGAGGCTGAAAACAGGAGTGTCACTATGAGTCTGAGCTGCATAATGAGACCCTATAACAAATACATTTAAAAAATGATAGCACATATTTTTATTCTTTTATTTTATTTAATTTTGAAGAGTAAAAACAAAAGCAAGAACAAATAGAAACAAAGAAACAAAGCAACAATATAGATATTACAGATTTTCAAGTCAAGAATACCAAATTAACAAACAATGTTTGTTGTATTATATTTTCTTGTCATCAAATCTGTTGCTCAGATAAACAGATACAGGTATGGAAGATTGGACAAACAATTCAAGACTAACACTTTCTTTCAATAAATCTTAACTTTTTTCTTCTTTTTTGTTACTTTAAAAATTATTTTTAAAGAGAACATAATAATAATTGATAAGACATTAGAAATGGTTCACATTTAGAAGAGCAAGATGAGAGATATTCAACAATGGCTTTTGTACTGCATGTGGTTGTCCTTGATATAGCTGATCAGAGTTCAGATATCAGCATAGAGAGTTAGTCAAACTAAAAATTTTAATCATTAATTGCTATTTTCAAAAAACTGATGGAAATTGTTAATACAATCATTTCAGTCATTCTGTATATATACTTGCATGATTTTTTTCTTTTCTTTTCCCCTATCTTTTGTCCTTTCCCTCTTATTCATTGTCTAATCCTTACATTCAGTTTCTTTCCATATATATATGGAACTTATCATATATTTTTTGCCACTTGTACTTTTTCCTCTGAGAAGTGTGTATTCATCTCAGATGCCCATTTTTCATTGAGTCTTTAAATTTTGGGGTTCTGATTTTTTTCAGTTCTTTATGTATTCTAGCTAGAAGTCCTTTGTCTGAGCGATTGTTCGTAAGATTTTTTTCCCCTAATTTGTGAGTTGTCTTTTCACTCTGTTGGTGGTTTCTTTGGACTTGCAGAAACTTCTCAATAAGATGAAATTCCTGTTGTTGATTCAAGCATTTCCTATGCAGTTTAGTTTTTGCTCATGAATGCTCTGCCTACCCCTATGTCTTCAAGATTTTCACCTACTTTCTCTTCCAGTAAATTTAATGTTTCTGTTTTAGTATTTACATCTTTAAACCATTTGGATTTAGTTTATATCTGGATCTAGTTTTAGTTTTAGGCACATGAAGAGCCACTTTTTCCAGCATTTGTTGAAGAGGCTATCTTTTTTCCTGTGAACATATTTGGCCACTTTGACAAAGAAAAGGTAGATGAGTGTGTTTGTAGTTCTATCTGCATCTTCACATCTGCCATTGATCCTTGGGGCTATGTTCGTTCAGTACGCTGCTGATTTTATCACAGTAGCTTTGTAGTATAATTTCAAGTCAGGGATTTTAGTATCTCCTACCTTGCCTTTGTTGCCTATGTCTACTTTTAATATTCTAGGTCTATTCTGGTTCCAAATAATTTTAGGACTGTTTTATCTAGACCTGTGAAGTATGTCCTTATCAAAAGATAAGGACTGCATTAAAGTTGTGTAATATGTTTGGGAGTGTGGTCATTTTTACAATGTTTGTTCATCCTACCAAGGAGCAAGGAATATTTTGCCATTTTATGAAAACTTTGATATCTTTTGGTACAGTATTATAATTTTCACTATATAGATCTTTTACTTAATTTGTTAGATTAATTCCTAAGTATTTCCTTTTTTTGGATGCTATTATGAAGTGTATTGTTTCTCTGTCAGGGAGTTTTTTCTGTGTGTAGAGGAATGCTATTGACTTTTGGGTATTGACTTTATAACCTGCTATGCTACTGAATTTCTTTATTAATTTTCAAAGTTTCTTTGTGGAGTTTTTTTGGTTCTTACAGAGAGAGTATTTTGCCATCTGTAAATAATCATAGTTTAACTTCTTGTTTACCTATTCTTATTTCTTTTATTTCTTTCTCTTCTGTAATGGCTCTAGCTAATGTTTACAGAATTATATTGACTAGGCATGATAACAGTGGACATTCTTGTCTTGTACCTGATTTTAGAGTAAAATCTTTCAGGTTTTCACTATTTAGAATGATGTTGCTGTTGGTTTGTCATACATGGTATTTTTTTTTTATCTGGTTAAGGTAGAAGCCATCTATCCCAATTTTCTGTAAGGTTTTGACCATGAATGAGTGTTGGACTTTGTCAAAAACCTTTTCTGCATCTGTTGAGATAACCATGTGGTTTTGAGATCTATTGGTATAGTGTATTACATTTATGAATTTGAGTATGTTAACTATCCTTGCATCCTTGAGATGAATCTTACCTTGTTATGGTGTATAATTTTCCTGATGATTTGCTGTAATTTACTTGCTAGTATTTTTTTGAGTGTTTTCACATCTATGTTCATGAGGGAGATTGGCCTGCAATTTTCTTTTTCAGTAGAGTCTTTCTCCAACTTTGTTATCAGTATAATACTTGCTTCCAGGAACGATTTTGGGAGTATTGCTTCCTTTTCAATTTCATAGAAGAGTTTGATTAGTATTGGGATTAAATCTCTGAATAACTTGTAGAATTCAGCTATGAATCCATCAGGTCCTGAGTTTCCTTACTGGTAAGTTTTTTATTACATTTTAGATTTCTTTGGCCAATATTGGGTTATTCAGAGTTTTTCTATCTTCTTGATTCAGTTTTGGTAATTGGTACTTACATAAGAATCCATTTCTCAGACCCAGTCCAAGCCTAGGCCCGGTGAGTGTGTGGGAGAGCTTCCTGCTACCCTGTGCCGGAGGGACCTACTACTGGTCCCAGCCCAGGCGCAGTGTGGGTGAGACCCTCTTCCACCCCCTTGGGACGCCCCCCACAATGCTGCAGCACATCCTCCACCCCACCCCTCAAGTAGGAATTTCTGCCGCGTTCCGGGCACCCCCAGACCCAGTCCCAGCCCAGCTCAGTGATTGTGTGGGAGAGCTGCCTCTCCCCACTACTCCACCTTGTTCCCTCCAGGCTCAGCTCAGGCCTGGCATACAGGCCTGGGGTATAACCCTGCAGCTGCAATCCCTGCACAGAGTATAGAGGATAGAACCACTCACCTAGTCAAGGAGCAGAAAATCTTGCCAGAGGGACACAACAAGTTCACCCCCAAGGGTAGCAGCAGGAAGGAGCTGAGCACAGCAGCCAGAATCAAGCCAGGCACAGATGGATAATTCCAAACTTAGTAGATCTACACCTGAACTTCAGTATGTACTAAGGTTATAACTACAATGAAGATCTACAACAAAGGTCAGAAGACAGTGCTATGCAAAATGATGAGAAGGAACAAAATGCAACCTCGGAACACAACCCCACCTGTAACAAGTGCAGAGGACACTAACACAGAACAAATTGGAAGTCACACAACTGAAAGCAATGAATCAACAGCTTCTGAAATAAAGAAATAGCTGCAGAAAGATTGGAAATAAAAGAAGGAATGACTGAATTAATAACATCTGCAGTAAAGAATCAAATGCAGAAACATATGGAGGAAACCCAATGCCCACTCAGAACAAATGAGGGGGACACTAGCTAGGCTCAAATGCATTAATAGCATCGATAGTAAATAAGCAACAGCAGAAAGATATAGAGGAACTCAGAGAGCAATTCTTTTCTGAAATAAAAAAAGAATTCTCAGAACTCATAGCATCTGAAGTAAAGAAACAACTACACAAACATAGGGAGGAAACACAATCTGAAAAATCACTGCAGTAAAAGAATTTGTAACTGCTTCTAAAGAAGACATCAATAAAAAAAAGAAGAGATTAGAAAAATGACAGATTTCTTGAATGAACACTACAGGAAAGAAATACATGGCATGAAGCAGAGTCAAAGAGATATAGAGGAACTTAAAATCTCAATCACAAGCTTGCAAAACCATTTAAGTGAAAGTGAAGACAGAGTTTCAGATCTTGCAGAAGCTGGTGCAGCTAGTGAAAAGGTAAGAAAGGATCTCTTAAAAACAACTAGGATGCAAGAAAGAATAATCCATCATCTGCAA
>NW_004524690.1:1110107-1110790 GCF_000260255.1 Octodon degus
AGATTACAGATATTAGCATATACAGTTAGGCAAAGTGATAATTTTAAACATTAACTGATACTATCCAGCATTTGTTATTAGTTGATTTCTTTATGACAGCCATTTTTTCTAGGGGGAGATGGTATCTCAATGTTGTTTTAATTTGCATTTCTCAAATGACCAGTGCTGTGGAACATTTTATCATGTATTTGTTTATCATTTGCATTTCTTCTTCTGGGAAGTGTGTATGTATCTTAGATGCCCATTTTCAGATTGGATTTTTTTGTATTATGTGTGCATAATTTTTTTTAGTTTTTTATATATTATAGATAGAAGTCTTTTATCTGAGTGATTATTGGTTAAGGTTTTTTCCTAATTTGTGGGCCGTCTTTTCACACTGTTGGTGATTTCTAGAAGATATGACTTCATCCTGCTTTATGGCTATATTTTATTTTAATTTTATTTTTTAATTTATTTCTTTCTTAGTTTGTAAATTTCTTTCTTTCTTTTTTTTTGTATAACTGGGGATTGAACTCAGACCCTTGTGCTTGCCAGGGAAATGCTTCTTCTACTGAGCCATCTAGATCCCCAGTCCCCTTAATTTTATTTTTTAAAGAATAAAATAGTGATAGAAAGTAAACAGAGTTGAGTCCCAGCCCAGGTCCGGTGAGTGTGTGGAGAGCTTCCTGCTACCCTGCGCCGGC
>NW_004524690.1:1119132-1123963 GCF_000260255.1 Octodon degus
AAAGATCTTATTAAGTACTTTTTTGTCTATGTTCTTCAAGGATATTGATCTATAGGGTTCTTTCTTGTTGAGTCTTTACTCCATTTTGGTGTCTGGATAATTCTGGCTTTATAAAATCAACTTGATATAATTACTTCCTTTTCTATTAAAAGGGAAACCTTGAGAAGTATTTGTTAGTTCTTCTCTAATGATCTGGTAAAATTTAGATGTATTAATACATCTATTCTTAGTTGATAGAATTATAATTACTATGTTAACTTCATTGCTTGCCATCGATCAGCTTAGATTTTTTTTTGTATTGTCTTCATTCAGTTTAGGTAGGTCATATGTGTATAGGAATTTATTAATTTATTGTAGATTCTCCAAGTTGTTTTGTTTCAGTTTTCCTCCCTGTCAGCATTTCAGATTCAGTCTAGTCTCAGAATTTTCTCAGGCCTATTGGGTGTAGCAGCACACAAGTGCTTACAATTTCATCATTCTAATCCAGCCAGATGAGTAAAACCCTAAGAGCATATTAAGAACTTTATTGCAAAGCACTAATCTATGAGTGATACCTAGACAATCCCAAAATTTAGGAAAATCTAAAGAATGATGACTTTTGAAGAAGTGTAAGCAAAACTGTGGTCTTCAGGATAAAGCTGGCATCCACAGAAAGAATTTCTGATCAAGGAAGTATCATCTGGAGCTGGGGAGATGGTTCAGTGGAATAAGCGCTTCCCTGGCAAGTGCAAGGGCCTGAGTTCAATCCCTGGTTCTGCAAGATAAATAAATAAATAAATAAATAAATAAAGATGCATAGTGTACCTAAGGAGAGTCACAAGGAGGGAAAATATTCTCTCAGGCTTTCACAGAGAGCAAATTGATCAAGCAATGGCTGTGTCCCGTCCACATGGCTAGCACTGACAAAGGATCTACAAAGTGCAGTACAGGGTTACAGGATAAATTGTGAGGGTACTTAACTGACCTTATCAGATACAAAAGTTACATTTCTTGTTACATAGGTCTTACTTTATCTTGGTCTTAACCATCCAGCAGAAGAGTATAAAAAATGAGGTATATAAAATAAAGCATATTAATATACTGAGCTGTGGAAGGCTCAAGTCAACAACTTCTGCAGATAACCCACTACTATAATGGACTGCTGGATTGTGTTGGATTGTTTTGATGAATTCACGCTCGTATAGTATTTAAATGCCAATGGGATACCCATCTCTGATAGGACTAAACAAAAAGAGGGAATACAAAGGAAGGACCATTTTGTATTTGTATACACAAAATAATTAGGATAGAAATACAGCTATTTTCACTTAATTCAATGAGAAGAAAGATTTGTACTAAGTGTTTGGACAGGATATCCTGTGTGCTTCTTGTACTATGGATAACCACTAAGAAGATAACAATGTACAATGTATTAATTATTGAAACCATTCTATTAATCAAACTTGAAACTGTCTCATTGTTACTTGTTTCTCAATAAAATAAAATTAAAAAAAAACAAAAAACAAAGTATCATCTGGCTTTTCAAGACTTTCTATGGATTGACTCAATCCCAGACAGATTATCTACAGTAATATCCCTTGCTAAATGTCAAGTGATTATACATATTAAATGCATCTATAAAATCCCTTGACAAAAGTCTCTAGATTTTGTTTGAATAATTGGAGGCTGATTTCTAGTCAAGTTGGCACATCCTAAACAAAAAGTCACAGTCCTCCTGCAAATTTTGCATATATACACGCATCCTGAACCAAAGCACATTCAGTGATGAAGACAAATTTTCACTTAACATGATAAAACTACTTGTTTACAAATTTAAAGATAGTCATCTGTTTCTCAAAAAAGATTTCAAAGTCCTTACATGATAGTCTTCTCCTTTCATATTTTTGTAAGTTACTGTGATACAATGTATACATCTAATGTTAGATGATAAGAAGAGTAGAAAGAAAATAAAAATACAAAGGAAGGATCATTTTGTATCTGTATATGTAGAATTCTTAGGATGAATTATTTTTGATAATTCAATGAGAAGAAAAGATTTGTGCTAATAGTGTTTGGACAAGATATCCTGTCTGCATCTTGTACTATGAATAACCACCAAGAAGATAACAATATACAATGTATTAATTATTGAAACTGTCCTATTAATCAGTTTTGAAACTGTCTCATTGCTATTTGTTTCTCAGTAACATAAAATAAAAAAGAAAAGAAAAATATATATACCTAGTGTATAAACAAACATATTCAGAATAAAAAAGGAAGAAATATAATTGTTTTGGCCTTCTGTGTGCAATTGCTCATATTATTAGATGTAATATTTATAGCTATAGTCACCTTGATCTCTGTAGGTTTCACATTAGTGATTTCAATCAACATACTAGAACTTACATCTGTTCTAAACACATTCACATGTTTTTCTTTCCATCATTCCCTTGGAAATGTAGTATAACAATTATTTGCCATGTGTTTATTTTGTCTTAGGTTTTTTAAGTGATCAAGATATAGCTTAAAGTGTATGGGAGAAGGTTTGTGAGTTGTAGGTTGTTATTTTATGTAAGGAACTTGAGCACCAATGGATTTTTGTATCCACAAAAGGAGCCAATTCCCTGCAGAAACTGATGAAGGACTGCTCATTTTTTTTCCACTCCTCCTTCCATATTTCATTTTGTTTGCCCTCAGCAAACATTCCCCGTGATCATATTTCTCTGTCTGGTTAAGTACGTGAAACTTCATGACTGGAGCTGCAGTCCCACCTACACTGAGTTGTAGCTTTCATTGCCTTTAATCACAAGACACTAGCCTGCTTACAGATACCATAAAGGAGCTACTGTGTTCTACATTCCTTATATAGTATAGCAGAAACCTAATGTGCCTTTAATAATCAGGATTTATAAGCAAAGGTAGTAGAGAAAACTCCTTGATTTCCTGTTAAGGATGGAAATGGCCAAACAGCAATTTGACATCATAATTGTTATATTTCCCAGTGGACATACTCCTTCCTTTAAAACTCGGACTTCTTAACCACAGCCTACAGATTAGGAGACTGGCAAGAAGACTTTTGCTAATGGCTCAGGAAAGGTAGTATTTCATGACTTTATTCTCATCTCCATTCCTTAATTCCTATACCCCTGAACCTCATCAATGAGACAAACAGCATCAAATTTCATGAAATACTCTGTGGTGATTTAGAAAATATACTATATCCTGAAGGAAATTGTTTCCACCTAGCTTTCTGCTAGATATTTTCATTTAACTAGCATCACAACTGAATCTCCAAAAGAACACCTGGAATTCAATGAGGCAGGTGCTCCAAGATTTTTTTTTTAATTTAATGTATTTGGCACAGGGTCTCACTATATAGCTTTGACTCATAGTGATCCTGTTTTCATCCTCCCCAGCGCTGGGATTACAGGTGTGCAGCACCACACCTGGACTCAGTTGCCAGATCATTGCACCCAAGAGCGGGGCTGGCAAGATATTCTGAATAAGGTAAGATTAGTGAGTTCCATGAATGTGAGTTCACTGCTGTATTTAATTGCTGTGAAATAAATTCCTTGACCAAAGACTATCTGAAATACGGTGATGGTGGATAAAGTGTTTCTAAAGTTGGGAGCTGCTAGTGTGGACAGAACATTTCATGCAAGAAACACTAGATCCACCAAATATAAATTCCCAATCAAAAATGGGGACTTGACAGTAATAGATAATTCTCAGAAGAAGAATGACAAATGGTTAATAAATACATGAACGGGGCCTGGGGAGATGGCTCAGTGGAATAAGCGCTTCCCTGGCAAGTGCAAGGGCCTGGGTTCAATCCCCGGTTCTGCCAAAAACATAAATAAATAAATAAATAAATAAATAAATAAATAAATAAATAAATGTATATTCAACATCCTTTGTCATGAGAGAAAGGAAAATTAAAGCAACAATGAGATCCCATTTTACTCCAGAAAAAAATGGCCATCTTCAAGAAATCCAATAATAACTACTGGTAAGCCTGTAGGAAAAAAAGGCATGCTTCTACAGTGTTGGTGGGAATGTAACCTAGTACAACAATGATGGCAATCAGTGTGGAAATTCCTCAAAAACGGAAAAATAGACAATTACATTTGACCAAGCTACTCCCCTTCTAGGTATATTCCCTAAAGAGTTAAAGATATCACATTAGAATGATACGAGCATACCCATTTTTATAGTTGCACAACTTACAGAAGGTAAATCTTGGAATTGGCCTCTATAGCCATCAAAATGTAAGTGTATAGAAAATATGAGGTATATTATATAATGTAGAATTATATTATATAGTACTGATGCATTTACAAATATTAATGTATGCTGTATATAACTATTATATACATATATCAGTCAGCTATAATGAAAAATAAATTTGAGTCATTTTCAAAATGTAGACCCAACTTGAGACCATAACCTGGAACAAAATAAAACAAGTACAAATACTGTGTGTTTTCTCTTACATGAGCAATCCAAAGTATAAATAACCTGAAGAAGAAAATAAAAGATAGATAATAGGAAATATGTATATAGGTTTTTCAAATGGGAAGGGGATCTGGAGACATAAGGAAGAGGGAAAAGGGGGAAAGGAGGAGAAGAAGGAAAAATAATTGAGATATGTGAGGAACATGTGCCAATGCCTCATTATGCATGTAATTATTATGGACAGCAAAAAATGCACTAATGAAGAACAAAACCCATGTGCAGAGAAAGTGTCTATCCCAGCACCAACAAAGCACCTCCTATCATGGTAGCTGTTTGCTGTTATCAGTCTGACCTCAGGTGCTCAGATGACCATTGTGAGAAATTGTCCCCCAGTCTG
>NW_004524690.1:1124768-1134976 GCF_000260255.1 Octodon degus
CCTGAAGTGTGATTATATTCTGTTCTACAAAGCAAAAATCACACTGTTAAGTAGCTGTAAATACCTTTAAAGAAGGCAAGTTACCTCTATGGATTACTGATAATGTAGTAGCATTTTTCCTCAAATGTTTCTAGACAATCTTCCTTTCTTTTTGAAACAAGGTCTCATCTTGTAGTCCAGGCTGGCCTTAAACTTTTGGTGATCCTCCAAACTCAGCTTTGAGTGTTGGGATCAAAGGTGTGATGCAGGACACCAGGCCAGACTACATTCATTAAACAGATTCTAGGAATGTAAATTGTTACAATCTTCAAATTTTTTGAGATGCTGTGCTTCTCAATTTTGGTGATTAAAAGAAAAATTATGCTCACTAGACTTGGAATTCATTCAGGTAAAAATTTAGTACATTTTCCATCTATTTTTTTCTAGAGATACCATAATCAGTTACCTAATGCCACAGAACTCTATGAGCTGCAATATTCTGATTAGTCTTTTGAGTCAGCTGTTTATTACAGTAATTATATCCACCTGGAATTTGATTATCAAGAGTCAACATTTTTACTCTGCTAACACTTGACCACATTATGTTCACATAGTTCATTAAACAGTGACAGCACCCAGCATAATTTATGATTTACAGCAAAGTTTAAACACAAATCACTCGATGCATGTTGGATATAACTTTATATCACATGGATAAATAAACACCACAATTTATTTCTCACAGTTGGCTCAAATGGTCCTGGATGTACAGGATTTGCATGATAATTTTAACATTATAATCACTCTACAACTTTGAATATTTTCCTCTGAAACACCAAGGCAGTCTTGGAATTTTGACTTAATTGAATTTTGATCACCTCTGTGGTTCTTGTTGAAATCAACAAACAAAATTGCTAGAACACCATGAAACCCATCAGTCTGACAGAGCCCATGTCAATAAATTCAGTTACTCAACTTTATATTGCTTCTATTATGATGTTATAATCCTAAAAGCCATCCCCACTTGTTTCCTTATGTATATAGTTGGTAAAAACATGCGTCTTTTCTTGTGGAATATGTTTTTTACATTATACTTCAGGGTCTTGAGTCTAGTTATGGGCTTTTCTTGGGAGAAGGAAAGTAAAATTACTTATAGGTCTAGAAGCAGCCAATATCTCCTGGGAGTAATCAGAAATGCCCTGAAACACAATGATAGATTCCTCAGAAAGAGCAGAACTAATCTCCTTAGGCAGAGGTGGAATGGCTGTTTCTACTGTCAAAGAGAATTTGTCCACATACAAGGGTTTGATTTTCCTGTTTTCATTGAAATCTACACATATGGTACACTCTGATTCCAATTTTCAAAATCCCATTCCTTCACACTTATTTTAATAAGATAACTAGAAGTCCTGAGTCACTGAGTGTTTAATTCTTAGGAATAGCTACTCTGTAACTACATAAATTATGGATTTTTTGCAAGGCATAAAGTGAGGATTTCAGGTCATTTATATGGGACTTGAAGTGGAATTTGAATCCTTGAGGTCATCCAATATACATATTTCTCTAGAACATGCAAGAATAATAGTCCAATTCCACTACATTCCTTAGTTTTTCAAATTAGTCATAAGGTAGCAAATACATGATAACCCATATAATCATCTTCTATATGTATTTTATTAAGAAGATCTAATGTTGATTTTTTATATCTCTTTGCTCTATTAAGCCATAGATTAATTTGATTTCATCTTCAATTTCTTCTGTGACCCATTGGTTGTGCAGAAAAGTACTGTTCAATTTCTACATGTTTATGTAGTTTTTTAAAGATAGTACAAATTAGAATTAAAACAGAAAAATAGCAAGTAACAGAATTTCACTTAACAAAGTAATATGAATTTCAAAGTATTTGTTGTAATACATAGTGTTGTCTTCCAATCAATTATTCATATTACCAGATGTATACATGTAAAATTGGAAGAAAAAAGAAAAATATATAAAAGATTAAAAAGATTAAGTGTACAACTGTTTAAAAAAATAAATTGAGGATTATCTGCTCCTTTCTGTAGACCAGGAGCAATGCACAGTACAGTTGTCCAAACCATCCTGCTTACATACAGAGATAAATGTCTTTCCCCCACTCTCTCCCTGTCCTCCTCAATTTAGAAACTCTTTCATTTTGAATGAGTTTACTCCCTTTCACCAGTATCTGTGGTACCCTTCATATCCCATTTTTCTCTTTCAGGCTCTCACAATAAGCAAACAACACGATATTTGCACATGCAGGTCTGATTTTTTCACTTAAGCATATGTTCTGTAAACACATCCATTTACCAACAAAAGACTCAAATGTATCCTGTTTTATAGCTGAATAATACTGCATTATGTAAAAATTCCACATCTTCTTTATTCATTCTTCAGTTGATGGGAATATGGTTTGTTTCCAGGATTTAGCTATGACAAATTGCACTGCTATAAACAGGGGTGAAGTAAGATTGCTGTGATATGAAGTTTCTGGAAAAATACACAGGAGAGGAATAGCTGGCTTGAATGGGACCTACAATTCTAGTTTTTTAAGGAATCTTCACACTGATTTCTGTAGTGGTTGTACTACTCTGCACTCTCATTGACAGTGGAGAAGGGTTCTTTTTTCTCCACAGTCCCTCTAGTATTTGTTATTGTCTGACTTCTTGATGTTAGTCATTTTTTCTGAGGTAAGATGAAATCTGTGTTGTTCTAATCTGCATTTCTCAGGGGTCTTGCTGGCTAGCTAAGTTGTTTAAGCTCCTGCTGGGCAAACCCAGTCAGGCACAAGGTACCATGGTTCTATCCCCAGCTCCCTATAGCTTACCAGACCCACCCTTAAGGCAGCCTGAGATAGAAAAAAACAAAACAAAACAAAGCAAAAAACATATCTTTCTGCATTTCTCGAATAACCAATGATGTTGAACATGTTTTCATTAATTTACTTGTATTTCTTCCTCTGAGAACTGTATATTTATATCAGATGCCCATTATTTGATTGCATCTTTGAATTTGAGGACCTAAAATTCTTTATATACTCTAGACAGAAGACCTTTGTTGGAGGGATGGTTGGCTATAATATTTTCTCAGTTTGTGTGTTTTCTTTTTACTCTGTTGGAGATTTTATTTAAACTGTAGAAACTTAGAAACTTTTCAAAAAGATGAGATCCCAGTTGTTGATTCTTTGAAGTACTTCCCATGCAGTTTGGTTTTGTTTATAAACTTTCTATCTACCCCTATGTCTTTAATACTTCTACCTACATGTTCCTCCAGAAGGTTTGTGTTTCAGTTTTAATATTTAAATCTTTGATTCATTTTGACTGTAGTTTTGTACATGACAATAGGTATGGGTCTAGTTTTAGCTTTCAGCATGTGGAAAGCCAGTTTTTCCAGCACCATTTATTATAGAGGCTATCTTTTTTCCAGTGGGAATATTTGGTCCCTTTATCAAAAGTAAGGTGTCTGAGTGTGTTTGCAGTTATCTTTGCATCTTCTAATCTGTTGCATTGATCTTCTGATCTCTCTCTATGCCAGCAACATCATGTTTTTCAACAGTAGCTTTATACTATAATTTCAGGCAAAGAATTGTGATACCTCCTCCCTTTTCTTTGTTTCCCAGGAATGCTTTTGATATTCTGCTTCCAAATTAATTTGAGGAAAGTTTTCTCTAACTCTGTGAGGTATACTAATGGTATTTAATCGGAATTACATTGAATCTGCATAGTAATTTTGAGAGAATGGCTATTTTGACAATATCGGTTCTTCCTATCCAGGAGCATAAAATATTTTTTTTTTCATTTTCTCAAATCCTCTTCAATCTCTTTTCTCAGAGTAACAAAATTTTCACTGTATAAATCTTTTATGTTCTTTGTGAAATTGATTCCTAATTGTTTCATTATTTTGGATGTTATTGTGAATGGCATGTTTTCCATAATTTCTCTCTCAGTGCATTCATTGTGTACAAAAATGCTATTGATTTTTGAGTGTTGACTTTGCGTCCTGCTATGTTGCTGAGTTTGGTGATTAAATCTACAAGACACTTGGTGAAGATTTTTGGGTCCTCTATGTAGATTATCATATCATCTGTAAATCATGATAATTTCACTTCTTTTCCAATCCTCATTTCTTTTATTTCTCTCTGTTGTCTAACTGCTCTGACTGATGTTTCCAGAACTATATTTAGTAGGAGTGGAGACAGTGGACATCTTTGTCTTATTCCTTATTTTAAAGTGAAGGCATTTAGTTTTTGCTCATTTACTGTGATGTTGGCTGTTGGTTTCTCATAAATGACTTGTATCAGGTTGAGATATAGGCCATCTATTCTGATTCTCTGTAGTTGTTTGTGTAGTTTTTGTGATTTCTTTTGTTTTTTATTTCTAGTTTCATTGTACTGTGATCAAATAGTATGCATGGTATGATTTCAATCACTACATTTATTTAAACATGTTTTGTGGCCTAATATGTGGTCTATTTTGGAGAACACCTTGTATGCAGCTGAGACAAATGTGTATTCTGCTGTTTTGGAGTATAACACTCTGTAGACATCTTTCAAGTCCATTTGTTCACAAGTTTGGTCTAATTCTGATATTTTCTTGTTGATTTTTTTTCTAGTTGATCTATTTCTGAGTGGAGTAATAAGGTTTCCCACTATAATTTTATTAGCAATTGTTTGGTTTTTCATGTCTGTTAATATTTATTGAATGCAATTGGGTGCACTGGTGTTTGTTGCACATATATTTATGATTGTTATCTCTTCTGCTTGGAGTTTTACCTTAACAGGTGTTATGGTTTGTATCTATTCTCTCCCTCCCCCCCCAAGCCTCACATAGTCATGGGGAGGCTTCTGGAGTTTGTCTTTGATTATTGTGGGTGCTCCTGCTGCACCTGTCCTGGGGCAGGCAATTTGCATCACAATGTAAGGAGTGGAAGAGAGGCTAGCTAGCTGCCTGAGCTGCTGCCACTCCGTTTGCTCTCTTGCTCTTTGCCACTGCCCTGAAAGGTTGATCTCTGCCATGTGCCCCTCTGCCTTGGAGCCAACTGAGTATGTACTGAAACCTACACTGACTGTGAGCTGAATAAACCTTTCCTTCTTTCATTTTGGGTGTTGAGTATTTGCCTCTGCAACAAAAGAAAAATAATTGAGACAACAGGTATGTAGTGAACTTTCCTTGTCTCTTCTGCTCAGGTTTTGCTTATTATTGTCTGAAAACAGAATGCCTACCCCTACTTTTTCCTGGATTCCTTTGGCATGTAGGATTGCTTCCTTCCCTTGGGCCTTTGGTCTTTGAATTTATTTTTGGGTTAAATGTTTTCCTTGAATGCAGTATATTGTTGATATTTTTTTCTCATAGTCTATCCTTATTCATTCTTACACATATAAATTCAATGGAGATTGTAATCTCCTGAATTTCTCTTTTGATCTGTTTCATAGACACTATTTCTTACCTTTTTGAACATTCATGGCTTCCATGATTTTCCTAAGCTCCTCTATTTTTTATCTGATTCTGATTTATTGTTTTATCATTTCTTTTTGCATATTAGATATTGTTTTGTGTGGCTTCTTCTGTTTAATTTTTCTTCTGCTGCTATCATTTCAGAGAATTTCAGTGATTGGCTTCTGAATTCCCTTAGCCCTTTGTGGTCTGGATTTGTCCTTGGTAGTCTGTCCTTGGTAGTGAGGACTTTCATTCTGCTTCTTCTCTTTATCATTTCCTGCTGTCTATTTTTTCTTTCTTTTGTTTTCTGTGTTGATACTTATTGATTTTTTATGTTAGATAGTTTTATCCCTGGTGTTGTATCTTTCCCAGAAGATGTCTGTTCCCAAGGTTATCTTCTAGGTGTAGATTGTTCTTGGTTCAGTGTCTACCCCAAAGCCCACCTTCCCAACATTTCTTTGTTACTGGACTATGGTAATGCTTATAACCCCCACAGTCACAGTGTCATACAGGGGAGCAAAACTGATTATAATAGGTATGACTTCCAGCCAAAGTAGTGCATTTAGTAAAAAAATAGACTCATGAACTGTGGTAACTATTAGCCTGACATCTTTAACAATAGGTGTAAGTTCTACAGTTATATAATGTAACTAAGTTTATACCAAAAATTTTTATGCAACATTTTTCACCTTAAAAGAGTGATTTTACCATGATGTTGGGTGGATAGGGAGTATGATGGAGAGATGAATGAGGTTAAATACAGTAGGAGCAAGATTGAAAGGCATAGAACGATCACCCATGTTTTGGGTAATTGCAAGACACAAGAGGGAAAGATTAGAAGAGAAAGCCTGAATGTTGAAGTCAACCAGAGAAGAGACAATGTTTACTCATGTGAAAGTGTCATCAAGTCAAGTAAGATAGTTGATAAAAGAGAAAAAAGGATGAGTAGAATAAAACAAAAGGAAGTTTAGAGATCTAAGTTGTGAATGAGAAAAAAAGGAAGGAAGAGAAAGAAAAAAAGAGTAAAAAGAAAAGAAAAAACAGGAAACAAAAATAACCATAAATGATTATTTTATGTAAAATAACCATCATAATTTATTTGTTATTTATTTGTTTGTTTATGTAAAAAACAACAAATGTGCAGAAAAACAAAATAGGATAAAACAGAATAGAGAGAAAAATGAAAAGTGAAAAAAACCAAAACCAGGAGCAACAAAACAAAAAAAAATCCCAAAACAAAACATACAACAACAAAAATAAGCAAACAAAAACAAATACTAAGCCAGTTGACTATTGGATTAAACTGGTCAAACAGAGAGGAAAATCCATCCAAGAGGAAAGCCCTTCAGACAAAAGTAAAAGTACTGAGATTCCTCTAGTGTCTGCAGTTCTGTGGTAAGTCTGTTTCATTCTAGAATGTGTACTCTTATCTACAGTTTGCAGGTAGATTTATGGTGGGTTTGGGTTGGATCTTTGTTTCTGGATTATAGGGATGGGATTAATTTTTTGTGGCTGGAGTTCTACCCAGCTGTTTAAAATTAAAGAATAAAAGATGAAAAAAAATGTTTTAAATTAAGAAAAGAAAGCAAAACAAAGGGACAGCCCTGCCTGCCCATCTCTGTTCTATGTTTGTCCCCAAACATAAGGCTGGTTCAGCTAACTTAGTACATGTTGGCTCGTATTGTTACTCTTGCTTCAGAATTTTTTGCACCACTATTCCCACTTGTGCATTATATGAGCCCTAGTCTGGGTTCTACGGTGTCACTGGCATTCCCACTCGTCTCTGTGACTGGCATTTCCACTCATCTCTGTTCCATGAGTTTCAGCAGCGGAGGAAGCAGGAGCCGGTCTTGGATTTACTTCTTGCCAGTTGTTGCAGCTCCTATTATTATATTTCCCAAAATAATTGAAATGTCATAATGCTAAATAAAATAAAGCAAGCGAGAACATCAATATGATTCAAACTCTTTATTCTGCAGAGAAAAACTAAAGCCTAGTTAAGACAAGTGCAGCATGATTTGAAAGATACAAATGCAGAGATGAAAACAATTATATTAATTTTGTGTAAAATAAGCTGTTTAGGAAATGTTTCCAAAATCAATTTTTACTATACCACTAAAGTATGTAATATGTGTTACATTAAAAAAGAAGTTTGGCACATTAAAAAAACTGAAAAGGCTACAAATACTCATTTATAGTTGTGCCAGAGAACATAATTTTGTACTTTTCTCTGAGTGTTTTCTTTTAAATTATTAATACTAAATTTAATATTAATTTCATAATAAATAATTAAATATTATGGATTTTTATCTAATTTATTAAAGCATATCTATTCTTATATATGCTTAAAATGTTGAAATTATTTCATTTTGGCATGGACTTAGTTTATTAAAATTTTTCCTTTAGACTTTGCCTAAAACATATACTAAAATTTTTCTGAAGAAATTTGTTAAATTGACAGTTTCTTCTAGAAGGAAATCACTTGAAATATTCCTAAATATACATTTCTATACTTTTGGATATAAGCTGAACAATGACTTGGTGACCTCCTGCTTTACCTTCCAGATATGGTCCTTAGTTTTTCCTATGAGTCTTCCCCATATGGACCATATCACTGAGCCACTTACACTGTGGCTTTCAAATCTCTAGCTACTAGCAGCTGCTGTGATTTAGGTAAGTATCTACAAAGTTTCATGTGTTAAAGACTTGGCCTCCAGCCCATGGTCTTACTGACAACAGTAGAATCCTAAAAGAGGATAGATGGTGTGAAGTCACTGGATCATGTTTTCAAAACCCCCCAAAACCATAGACCAAAAGAAACTTTCTTCTTTTTAAGTTTACTATTACAGGTATATTTTTACAGTAATGCAGACCTGACTAACCTAGGAATATCATAGCTTTTAAAGTCCTCCAAATAGCCATGTGTTCAAAACTTAGTCCCCGGTTTGGTGCCAGAGGGAGATGTTAGAAACTAGGAGACAGGCTGCAGTGCAAGATCTTTGCATTATTAAGGACATAAAGGGGAATGTGAGCCTACTTTCCTTGATTTTCTTCTTTCTTATGCTGGCTATGAGGTAAATGATTTTGTTTTACAATGTGCAACATAATGTGCTGCCTTAGACTTGTGTTCAAAATGAGAGTTAGTCTATTATAGACGAGAGCTATCAAAGTGTGAGCCGAAACAGATCCTCTACCTTTATAGTTGATTATCTTGTGTGTTTGTAAAAGTGACAGGAAAGTAAGGAATGCAAGGAGATTAGGAACATGGAAAGAAAAAGACCTCAGGATATGAGGTTTATTAACCACTTTCCCATTACTGGAATTTGGCCCTTCCTGAAGCTTAAAGGAGAAGAAATATACTTTTACTACAGTATTAGAAGATTTAGTCCATGATTGGTAGATCCAGTACAGAAATGGTATAGCAGAAGGCCATGGTTGAGGGTAGATACTTATTCTATGGTAGCAAGGAAGCAAGGAGAGGAGTTTAGAACAGAAATACACCCTTCCGGTCATGATCCAGTGACCTACACCCTCCAATAAGGCCCACCTCCAAACACAGGACATTTGGAGAGAATATTTTAGATCTAATTCATAACGTTCTCTGCTTGGTCCACTAAAAATTCATGTTTATCTTATATAAAATATATTTGGTCCATCTCTAAAAGTCACCAGAGTTTTAATAGTCTCCTGTAAAGTCTCAGACATGGGCGCAGTTTGGACACACTCTTTGGCAGGGTGTAGCACACATGGCCACTAGGCTAGTTTCTCATTAGAATTATACCCAACTGAAGCCTCCTGACTGTGACCATTATTATCTGCATTCCTGTCACCATTCTGGTTTTTCTAAAGTCTGAGTAGAATTGCCTGTAAAGTTCTGCTTACAATATTTTAGGGTCTCTCTAACCTGCATCTCTAAACATTACCCAAACTTTTCCCACAAATCAGTTTCAAAGGCTTTTGAACTACATGGTCAGGTATAGTCACAGAAATGATTCCACTTTGGTACAAAAATTTATATCAATTATTATTCCTTAGAGCAATGGAATTTATAATAAATATATGTATAAATATATGTATCTATAAGGTATAATAAATACATGTATAATATGAATAATAAATGTATGTGTACAAGGGCAGTTATCAGAGAATCGTATGAGATCATTGGCAGCGGAGTCCATAATGGCTGTCTGTATTGAAGAGCCAGAGAATCTCAAGAAGATAGACTCTAAAGAAAGAAAGGGATCAAGGATAAAGCAAGCACCAGTCCAAGACTGAGATTACGGCAACACCCTGGAGAATCATCAGTGCTGCTGTGCATTGAAAGGGTGAAAAAAATGTAGTCTTGCAGATTGATGTCCAAAGCCAAAGGCAACAAGGGGCAACCACTGAAGTTTTGGAATTTTCCCTCCCAAATAAAAAATACTAGAGTGGTAAAGATATTCCTACAGTTAAAAAATTAGTTTATATGCTTTAGCATACTGACTCTAATAAAAGAAGGACCTTGTGATAGAACATGGTTCATCTGAGATTAAGACAGAAAAAAATGGATCAATAGTTCATCTAATAAGGGCAGGGCTGTGGTATTTTGCTGCATGCAGTATAGTCACAGGTTTGTAAGATGAAAAACAAGAATAATTTTGAGATTCAAAATTATCAGTGCTGTCACTGCTACAAATTTTTCATTATATTTTCGGAACTCACATTCATTCCTTAGGTGTGCTTTCTCTTGCCATGAGACCTGATGAAATTGAGTAGCTCATGGACTTTGCTACCTCA
>NW_004524690.1:1136570-1138219 GCF_000260255.1 Octodon degus
GTCTCAGTCATACAACTGCAAGGGACTGTTTTCTACCAACAGCTTGAATGAGCTTGAAGGAAAACCTCCATGCCAAATGAACATACAGCTCAGCTGATGCATTAATTTCAATATAAGAACCTCATCAGAGAAGCTAACTGAGCCATTTGGGCTTCTGACCTATAGATCTGTAAGACGATAAGCAGCCAAATGGCATGCGTTGAGTTACTAAGCTTGTGTTTTTTTTTTTTTTTTTTTTTTTTTTTACGTAACCATAGAAATATCATGCAGTGCCTGCAACAGTCTGTTTTAATTTTGTGGATAATGATACAGAGCCATCATTTAGCAATGTTTTGTGAGTTTATATGACTTCTTCACTTCAATTTAAGAAGACTAAACAAAAACATACTTATATGTATAGGGATTAGCATTTGAAAAACTGGTAGAGATCATACATAGACCCCTTAACACTAGGCGAGGAAAAATGGGTATTGGAATAATTAGTGTTTATTCCAAATTTCATCTCCAGCTAATGGTCAACATAAGTCAAGACCGTAGCATTTTCTTTTCTTTTAATTAAGAGAAGTAAATGGAAGGGAATTGGTGGAGGAAGGGGAGAACAGTAGGAGAAAGAAATGAGATAAAAGAAGTTGTGTTACATACTCAGACTAACTCCTCATGATGAATGTTAATTATTATGTACTATAAACATGTACTAATGAAATAAAGAGAAGTAAAAACTTTTTTAAAGATTTCTAAATTTCAACAAAAGCTAAGGAATGTAATGGTGTGCGGAGAGTGACTCATAGACACTGTGATGTGCTGCTCTGAGCCCTGCAGCAGTGAAGGACTTGTTTGTTCAGTAGCTGGAAGTACTTCCAAGAGGCAGGCTCTCTCTGGAGACTTTCTCTGGGTTGGAGTAAACTCTCATTCCTCATACCGTGTCCCCCTCCTCGAGCAGCTCACACCCGGTGACTGTTCAAGGAAGGCATCCGCAGAATGGTTTCCTCCCACAACCTGACAAAAACTTCAACCATCCTGTTAGTTTCAGATCTCCCCCAAGGTTTGGCTGTAGTTTTTTCACTAAAACTGCACAAAGCCTAACCTTGCTCTGTTCAATTTTCTGTCCTAATTAGCTTTGTGTGAGGCTGTAAATATCTATCTATCTATCTATCTATCTATCTATCTATCTATCTATCTATCTGTTTATATATATTTGGTATATTTCCGGTTGATTATTCAGAGAAGTTACACATCTCAGCAGGGACAGAAATGATTTTTTTTTTTTTTTGGCAGAAACCAAGAATTGAACTCAGGCCCTTGCTCTTGCCAGGGAAGCACTTATTCCATTGAGCCATCTCCCTGCCCTGGAAATGACTTTAAAAAGCTGTTTTCTGAGAAAAAGAAAGTTAACTATCTAAATGAATGATATAAACAAGTGAAGTAGACAAGACTTTTTTCTATCTGATGACCCATCTTCTATCTAAGAAAAATCATGCACAGGAAGATAAGATTTGAGACCTGATACCTGGCCCAGGAAAGAGGCAACCACTAGAGGTTGCAATCTGGGGGACCTCATCATGTAGTGCCACTTCTCCCATTTCCAGGATCCAAGCCTTTTGTTGAGCACCATGTAATTTATATCCATCCCACTTTTATTGGAGTCTCAT
>NW_004524690.1:1138724-1139747 GCF_000260255.1 Octodon degus
TAAGAATGCTATTAAAACCACTTTGTGGTCAAGAAGTGTTAAAAATTAGGGGCTATTATACTGGTTCATTATAATTCAGAAAGAGTAAAATTGGAGCTATTATTTGCATAAAACACAAATTATGGTGGTAACAGACATTATCTCAATTACTAGCTACAAGAATCAAACACAATGTCATTTATTTACTACTTATTGAAAACACAAATTCAGCAACTCATTCAAAAATGTGTACAGAAAGACTTATTGCTCAGCCATGATATTTACCTATTGTCTTCACGAAAAAAATCTATTTTCTACTATGGAAATAGGGTATCCAAAATTATGCAATATTCCTGGTTTAAAATTGTTGTCTCTGCACTCCATGTGGCTTAGTGTTTCTTCTTCATTTTTCTTTTTTTTAAGTAAATACTTTCATTAAAAGTTCCTTTAAAATAAACTAGGATGGTTTTGGTGAAATTGCACTTGATACTATTAGTGTGTTCTGAGGTAGTAGCACGTGGTACACATATTGTGAGTACTTTTCAAATTAGGAAGTGGTAAAATAGAAAAATAGCAATAAATTGGTTCTTTTTTCTTTACCCTTTTTTGATGCATTTTGACTACTGTCTCACTCATAAGAACAATGTTCATTTATGCTATCCAGAAACAGTTCTTTGTATGATGTCTATACAGTGAAATAAAAACTAAAACAAAAAACAATAACATGCTGCAGCATGGATGAAAAACACTGAAATCATGATGTGGAATTTTTAATGAGTGATGGAGTATCACTCAGTTATAAAAACAAAGATTAAATTTGAAGCTTCTATAAGTAATTGGATGCAACTAGAGACTGTCTTGGTAAGTGAAGTAAATCAGACCCGCATGTGCAAACATCCTATTGTCTTGCTAGTGTGAGAACCTGAAAGAGTAAATATAGTCTTAAAGGTACAATAGGTACAGTGAAAGGGAAGGAATTTGTTCAGTGGGAAGGAAAAATTGGTATGAAGAAAAGGACAGAAGAAAGAGGGGTAAAGGATATAT
>NW_004524690.1:1140892-1189932 GCF_000260255.1 Octodon degus
AGTTCCGTTATTGAATATTATAGGTGTGTAAACTCAGCAAAATATTCTAAAAGAGTCCAGTAGCCCATAATAGCATTGGGTCTTCTATTTAACTGGCAATGTCAGAAATTATTGACCTGAGTCCCCCACAGCTCAACAGACGTTTCTTATAACTTTCTTTTGTTGTTGTTTTGTTCTGTTTTTTTTTTTTTAACCAGTTTTTCAGATTTGTGTCCGGTAACCTGAACAACTAATTTGAAGATAACATCATGCAATACAGCTACCTCTGTTGAATTCCTATTACTTTATTTATTGAAATTTTGTGTTGTTTCTAATGCTTTTTCTTTTTTTATTATTTTGTATTCTTAAATAAATACTATGAAAAGAGAAACCAGTCACAAAAGATCACATAGTGTATTGGGAGATTTATGTGAACTTTACAGAATAGGCCAATCAAAATATAGGGAATTAGTAGTTGTGTAGAGTGAGGCTGGAAAGTGGGATGGATCTTCTGGATTTTAGTGGTACTAGAAGAAACACTGGAGCTTATTGTTCCAAGGCCATGTGAAGAGTCCGCTCATTGTACCAGGGCTGTGCTGCTGCCACTTAATGAGCCCATTGGAGGAAATAGGAAATTACATTTTGGCTTTGTGGGGAACACGTGTGGGAGATAAAGAATGAATGGTTCTACGGTATAGTACATTGACACTAATCTGAAAATGTTTTTGTTATTTGATGTATCCTTAGATGCAACATCTATTCACCCTTTCAACAGCAGCAAATGTTTTCCAAAGGAAGTGTACATACAAAAATGTAAAAGCTATATTCCCATTGTTCCAGAAAGTCAGTAAGTATATAAACTGCAAAATATTTGTGGGAATTTATTATTCCATTGAAGAATAGTTCTACCACTGATCACGTGAAAAGGTAAATGTATCTCAGCCAGTAGAAGCCACTAGCCATTACTTCAAAGATTAGTGCTTATCTTTAAAAGACTATGCACCAAAGGTGATGAGATAAATGTTCAATTTCATATTGTATATTTACCTATTTCATCTCTGAAACCTGACATTTCATTAAGATCAAATGATTGCTCTTCTAAAGTAATTCACTTTTATTGGTTTCAAGGATTCTTGTGAATGTGAAAGATATGAGCAATTGCTCTTAATACATTAGTTCCAATAACAGATGAACTGGCAGTTAAAGAATTTCATTACTGTTGGAGACTTCAAATAGAAAATTGGTTAACTTTAATAATAGATTACATTTTCATCTAAGTTATGGACTCAAAATAAAACTTTTCAAAGTTCATCTTTGGACTATTGATATTATAAATTGTGTCAAAAGGTCAACTTGAAGACCATTTTTTTCTCCATGATTGTATGTATGAATACAAAGTTAGATAAATACAAGATGTGGATTGAAAACTAATTGACTTACTTTAAAAAATTTTTTTCTTTGTTTTTGAGACAGGGTTTCATTATGCAGTTGAGGCTGGCTTTAAACTCACTTGGTAGCCCGGAATGGTCTCGAACTCACAATGATCCTCCTACCTCAACCTCTTGAGTGTGAGATCACAAGCTTACACCACCATGCCCCACTCCCAGATACTTTTTAAAGCAGAATTATCCTTGGATGTGTGTCCACACATTATTCATATTAATTCCTTATAAACTGTAATAGAAACTTAGTTGTCAAGGCTGATTTTTATATGGGCATACCCTACACTATGGAGGCTCTGTAGTTCCCTCTGTGGTGGTTATCATTAATTACACTTAGGTATGGGAACTAGAAGACTTACTACGTAATTCAATTTTTAGAAAATTTATTTTATTTATTTATTTGGGTGTGGGGTCATGTTAGGCAGCTTGGGCTCAGAGAGATCCTCCTGTCTCAGCCTCCCTAGTGCTAGGATGACAGGCATGTTCCATAATGCCCAGTTTTGGTGGCCCACATGGTGTGTCTGGGGTTGTGGGGCCAGCAAAGCAAGCGGGATTAAACCCAGGTTCTTGTTTTTGCCAGGCAGGTGCTTAGACCGCCAAGCTATCTCCCCAGCCCTGTAATTCAATTTATATCAAAGTATTTCAACTATGATGTCAAAATCTATGGCTTAAGAGGTTTTATCAATCTGCAATTTTTAAAAGTAAAGCTTTCAAAGAGGAAGACATTGAAATTGATCACTAGGTGAAGAAAATAGGAACTGAACCAAATAAATGACAGCTTAAATAATGACAATAATTTCAGTTTTGGAAATTCTGTTATTATATTCCTGAATGTGGCAACTTGTGGGGTAGATTTTAATAAGGATCTTAAATTTAAATGCAAACTTATATACAAGAAAGACATGAAATTGAAAGTGAATTTAGGGTGATATAAGTAATTATAAATTGATGCAACCTCCACTATAATTAACCTAACAAAGTGTATGTTGAAAACTATATTTAATAGAAGCTAAAAGATAAAATTTTTACACATTTGAACAAAAAAATATATTTATTTTGGCATGAAAAGGAAATTTTTAAATGGAATATATGTAATATTTATCAAAAAGTTTCTCAAAATTATCATATACATTAGTATATGTAAGGAGAGTACTTTCTTTCTTTCTTTCTTTCTTTCTTTCTTTCTTTCTTTTTTTTTTTGTATTTTTTAGGGAAGGGTTGACAGGATATTCAGGGTCTCACTACTAGATCAGACTTGTAGTGATCCACCTCTTTATAGCCTCCCAAGAGCTGGGATTATAGATGTGTGCCACCACACCCAGAGGAGAGTATTTTCTTAATTAAAAAATACTATACTTTATAAAGACTAATCAATCAAAAATTCAATTTTAACTGTAATGACATAAAACACAATTCTGAAGATTGTCAGTTTTATGAAAAAGCAGGAAGCAATCTAATTATAATTCAAAAATATTTTCCCCAGAAGTAAAATAACTATAACACAATATTACATGTGAGGCTAACAATCTATTTAAACTATGTGAATGCATAAGAAAAACAGTCATTCTGCATATGTCTGAATTTTTACCTAATTGTACAAATAGTTTTGTGTCCATGAACACAAATAACTTGTTTCTTAAGCAAACATTTTATTTAAAATATTGTATAGAAATTTTATAGATCTCCTTTCTTTTTGTCAGGAAATATCTAATTTTAAAATATGCAAAATCATAACTAAGAGTTTGTTTATGATTTCAAAAATCTTTCATTTTGGACAAGTTATATGTACCCCTGCATTACAGACAACTGAGACAATAATATTAAACTGCTACATTAGGGTGAAACAATACAGGATTCTTTAGCAACACAAAAGAAAAGTATTGAACACATTTTCTGGTAGGGAAAAAGTCATGAATTTTCTTTTTTTTTTTTTTTTGGCGGAACCAGGGATTGAACTCAGACCTTTACACTTGTCAGGCAAGCACTTATTCTACTGAGCTATCTCCCTGCCCCATAAAGTGTTTTTCAAAGAAAGACTACATTAACACTTGAGAGATGAGGAAAAGTTACCCAATCAAGTAAATAGGGAAGCTTTCTTCAGGGAGAGTGAACAGAAGACAACAAGCCCAGAAGCAAGTAAGAGTTTACTCTTCAGATATACAGGGCCTTTAAGAGTTGCACAATATAATTTATAAGGGTGGGCCAGGTAGCTCAGCGCACTAAAACGCCTGTTTAGGCAAAACACAGGGGCCAGGATTCAATCCCGGGCATGCTGTGCTGGCGCCGCCCCCAGGGCACGCGCCCATTGAGCCTGGGCATGGTGGCGCGCCTCTATTCCCAGCTCCCAGTGCTTGGGAGACTGAAAGCAGGAGAATCACTATGAGCCTGATCTACGTAGCGAGACCCTGTAGACCCTGTACTAAATACATACAAAAATAAATAAAATAATTTACAATTAACTCAAATGGAAAAGGAAAACCATTACAGTATTTTAAACAGGATGATACTCTGAGGCTCATTTAGCACACTTCTTTCAAAATGCAGACGTTCCATCATTCTTTTGTTCTGACTCACGGATTTTCTAGTCCAGCCTCACCACCAATCCTGTGTTCTCTTTTTCGGAAAGGCTTTTCTGGGCTCAGAAATCCCAGAGTACCACTCTCTCACTTTTTGACTGAAAGGTATTGTTAATATTTATGTCAACTGCTCATGGCAGTTTCCAGATATGGATAAATTATTGTATCTGTATAGTTGTAGGGTGAGTACCTAAGGATAAACTAAGCTAAAGAGATGGAACTAATGACCCCAGGGGGCTGGGAGATAGCTCAGTAGAATAAGCTCTTGCCTGGCAAGCATAAGCTCCTGAGTTAAATCCCTGGCACTGCAATAAATAAATAAATAAATAAATAAATAAATAAATAAAATAACAAAAAAGAAATAATGACCCCAAATTATCAAGTGGTAGGAAAGTTTTGAGAAATATTGAAGCTGAATTTGTATAAGCTCTGGGATGACAGTTGTGAATGAACTTGCTCCCTAACAAAGGCTAACACAGTTCATGGTACACAAAAATCATTCAATAAATATTCATCAGATGAATAAAACCCAAAACCCTGAATTTGCTTTACACTTATAAAACAAACTTTTGAAAGTCATTGTTTTATATTGTTCTGATTGTAATTATTTCATTTTGATGGATGATGACAATAATGTTTCCCTTAGTTAAGATTCTTAGATTTTATGAATATCTATGCAGTACACTATTATTGAGTCATCATTGACAGTAATAAAATATATTTAGTTTTGGAATAAACTCTGACCATCATTTTGGGTTTTGTGCAAATCCCTGTATTTGGTGTCATGTGGTTCTCAGTATCCCATCAACAATCTTTCCATTTCATAATCTGAAGTCAATTTTTCTGAGTTGACAGTGCAGTATCACCCAATTTATTAGCTGAGTGGCCTTAAAAATCTTCTTTAAAATGCTATAAAAATGTAGTAGATTGTTACATTTGACAAGGGACTAAGTTCTGTCTATTCAAGCAGAAGACTTGAATAAGGAGATGGGCTGTACAAAGAAAAATGTGACAAACAATATGATAATTAAATTCTCATTGTTTTAAGTTACCAATTGCAGTACTTTGTTATGGCAATTCTGGAAAACTAATGTACAACATACTAGAGCAATATGACCTGCTGAAATAAAGTACTAATATAAGCTACAATGCATATAAATTCTAAAAACGTGATAAGTGGGAGAATATGTATTAGACACAAGAATATATGTGATTCCATTTAAATACAACATCCAGCACACACAAATATGTAGACATAGAAGATAAGTAGTTGTATAGGGCAGGTGGGTTAGAGATGGGGTGAAACAGTGAAAATTCTGAATGAATATGCAGCTTCTTTTTGGGGTGGTGAAAGTGTTCTGAAAATCAATTGTGCAGATGGTTTCACAATTCTGGATTATATTATAAATCACTGAGTTGTGTATTTTTAGTGAATAAATATACTTTATGTGAATTACATCTCAGTAAATCTATTTTTTAAAGAACAGAATTATTGAACACAGTTATGATTGTATTAGTGGATCCCCAGGTATTTGAAGGTGCTCCAACACAGGACAGCTCCCAACCAACCCTCCTGCAATTTGACTACCTTCTCTCTAGTAGTGATTTGGGAGTATCAGTGCTTAATTCTGTCTATGAAAATGTCCTTCACTTCCCAATGTCAACTGAACTGTAGTTCTCCTTCAAGATTCTATTTCTCAAGTGACAGCTATAGTTTCCTCGGCATATGGTACTTCAACAGAGAAATGAAGGCTAACTGTTCTTTTGTTTATTTTCTTCTAACACCTTCCCTAAACAGTAAAATTATTTATTAGCATAACTTCTTTTCTTTACTTATGAAGACAATCTTACTAATAGTAGGCTTCACTTTTTTCTTTATGTGTAATTCTTGTAGATCAACTTATAACTGTACCCTTCTCTCAAAGCAGAATACTATGAACCAAGATGTGTTTTACATGACTCTTTTCCTCTTTAAAAGGTAATTTAATAATAGTAACATAATCCTTAATAAATTATCCAATTTCAGAATGGCATACGCTCCTCTCTTGTCCTCATCCCAAGAAAAAAAAAAAGAAAGGGGGATCATATGTGGATAACATTCTAGTAAATGGTGAATAATTAATAGGCTAGACTTCTGATACTGAGAGGAAACATCTAGGCTAGGTAAGTAGATTTCACAATCATTCAGATAAAGGACAAAATGATGGAACTTCAGTGAAGAAAGTCCAAGTGAGGTTACTTGCTTTTCTCCATACTACCCTTCTAATTTTGTTACTTAAGATGTTCTGCTGGGGCTGGAAAGATAGCTTGGTGGTCCAAGTGCCTTTCTGGCCAGTTCAAGGACCCAAGTTTGATTCCTTGTATGGCATGCCATGCTGGTTCTGGAACCCTGGGCATGGTGGCACATGCCCATGGTCCCAGCACTTGGGAGGCTGAGACAGGAGGATCACCAGGAGTCTAAACTGCAGAGTGAGACCCTGTATCAAAAGGAAATTTTTTAAACACACACACACACACACACACACACACACACACACACACAATCTAGTGCTGTCTCAAGCTTAGTCTGGTTTGGCCATCTGACCACATAAAGAAGGTCAGATAAGGAAACAATACTACTTTGAGACAATGCCTAGGAGATTAGAGAGATAATAGGTTGGCATGTTCTTTTCTTTTTTATTTCTTTTACTATATATCCTGAAATAGTTCAATAGTTAATGAGGCTCATTTTTTTTGGTTCATGTAAGTGGGTTAGAAGAGATTGCAGTAAAATAATGTGACACAATTCCATTTCCTCACCATCTCCTGTCATCATTACATCCCCCTCATTGACTTCCAGGTTTTCTCTCACAATTGTTGGTCCCAACATCCATTGGATTATCAAATCTAGAGAATTAGGGGAATCATTAATTCTGCATCTCCTTTGTATGTATACACACCCTCTTATTTCCCACATTTGAATAATGTGCAGTACAAGGATAGAACCCAGGGTTTCTCTACTGCTGAGGGACCACCCCAGCCCATTTTATTTTTATTTTGAGATAAAGTTTTGAGCAGTTTCCCAGCTGGCCTCAAGCTTGCAGTCCTCCTGCCTCAGCCTTAAAAACAGCAGGGATTGCAGGTGTGGGCCCCCATGTCCAGCCAAATAACTACACTTTATTCCCTAAATTTGTCCCTGCACATCTTTGTCTATCATCACTATCTCAGTTTCCTTTCTTCTTCCAGAACTGCTGTAATAACCTTCTGTTTGGTCTCTTACTTATACTTCCAATGGCTATAAAAGTTGAATTTTTAAGTTACATGCATTTAGGCATTACATTATTCCCTTTTAAAACTCCATCAAAGAACTTCCTATTAAAAATTCAAATCTCTTAGGATAATGTACAAACCTGTATTTTGGCAAAATCTTACTTTCCTTGACATGAAAATGTCAAAGAAAGCTGCTATAATCATTTATTTCGCATAATTTAAGAATTTCAGCTATCTCTTCCTCTAGCATTATAGTCTAATGTTTTTTCATTAAAAATTACTCTCTGTCCATACTAGTGGACTAAGATCTTGATGCCCGTAAGTTTTTTGTTTTCATATATTTGAATGTGTTATTTTTGCTCTGTGAAGCAATTGCCCTTTTTGCATTCCTGAGTTGAAATCCAGATAAATTGTCAACTCCATAAAAGATCTTTCCCAGTCCTTCTAAACAGAGTTTATCACTGTCTTCTTGATCTAGAAGAATAAGTGGCTTGATTTAATAATATTATATCACATTTTATCATAATGATGTATTTCATGAATATTGCTACTACATAAAAGTGAAAATGGTCTCTTTATCAGGTCTACAAAACCTAGAATGATGCCTGGCATTTATACATTCCATAAATGTTTTTCAAGTGAGAAAATAATTGAAGAGATGAATTAATTAATTAATTAATTAATTAAAATAGAATAGCAATAAAAATCATGTGCTGATACTAAGAATTTAGGCTTGGTGTTTGAAACTTAAGATCATTAGCTCAGCAGAACAAGTGCCTACCTGACTAGTGCCAAGTCCCAAGTTTGATCCCTGGTACTGCAGAAAAACAAAACTATGCTTCTGGCTTTTCAAAACAGTAAGAGCACAGTAGCATAACAATCCCAGAAAACAAAGATATGAGTCAGAAAGTATAGCCAGTGACTCAGCAGCAGCAAGTTGCTAGGAAAACATGACTACACAGGATAAAAGCATAAACTTGATTACTTGAAGTAGAGAAGCAGCTGGGGACACACTCTGGTCAAACTGGACTGAGGAAAGGTGCTTGTGAGTCCCCGTGTGGCTACTCACCAAGACCAGGCTGAACAGCACTACTTAGAGAGGTGACTGTAGCTGTATCAGCTATTAGTGTGTGGCTGCAGCACAGAACAATGGAATCAATGTGTGATCTCACACTTGACTTTCTTGATCAACAACAACAACAAACGTGACCTCTAATTGTTAGCACTCCGTGAGAAGCAGTTTTATGGCACTGATTCATTTTTATTGAGGAAGTAAAACCACTGAGCATAGTATATTGCCTTTCGTTTGCTTTGGAAGCTTGATGTACTGCTTTCTGAGCATATTCATAAATGTGTGTATAATTTGATACAATAGAAGGTGTGATTGCAAGTCTTCTTAAAGGAAAGCTGCTTTATGAATCTGAACTTTAAAATTTAAAAACTGAACTCTAAGTTATTCGTCCTGTACAATCGTATTGCTGAGTACACAACGTGGAAATTCAATAAAGGCGAAAATGCAAATAAATTTATTTTGTGATTAAAATAATTTTTTTCCAAATAAATTTCTCCTTTTTATTCAAGTATTTATGTAACAAATTATGTTCTGGTAATTTTAAAATAATTTTCAAGGGGCGCTGGGGCTGCAGGTCCGTGCGCAAACGCTCCTGGCGGATGGGTGCGCGGGCCCCGGGTCCCTCCCGCTCCTCCCGGCCTGTGTGGGCACCTGATGTGCGCAGGAGGGTTGTGTTCAGAGCATTCACCTTCTGAAAAGTACACCTATTCAGGTTCTGGTTTTGCTTTCTTTCATTTTTTCTTTTACTCTACCCCCCCTCCCAACCCGGCCTCCTTTTCATACCAAGGATTGAACTGAGTAGCAGAATCCCAAGTCCTTTTCACTTTTTTATTCCGAGATGGAGTCTCCGTAAATCTCAAGTTTCAGTCCCCTGCCTCAGCTTCCCAGAGTGCTGGGATGACAGGAGTGTGCAATCGTGCCCCGCATTAAAAATACCAGTAGAACCCATCGTTTATTAGAACATCAATTTTATAAAGATTAAATGAAGTAAATAATAATAATAATAATAATAATAATAATTTTCAAGTTTTGCATTACAAAATAATATAGTAGAATTTAGGGCACATGACTGCCTTTAAACACTCTATCTTGATTTAATCTTAGAATTGCCTTTACATTTTTACTTTATTGTCTTTTCAGATATCATATGTGATATAAGCGATAGATACATAAGTTACAAAACAGAAGCAAAATTAATACCTATAAAACCACTACACACCATTAAATCGACACAATACAATCAGAACTTCTTTTCTAAAAGCACTCCTTGAACGTGAGGAGCGTGTTCTCAGGGTCGTGTGTGTGTGCGGTATTACTGTACTCCTTTCACTTTAAAGCCAGATGAGTAGCATCATTTGTTTAGGCTGCTCCTGGATTATGAACAGAAGTGAAGGAAGGGCCAGTATGTGATTTCTCTTCTTGTCTGGTAACTGTGGAAGCCTCTGATTACTGAGTAGAACCTTGGTAAGTTTAGGTCCAGAAGTGTTTACCAGGGGCAGACAGCCCTTGTTGACATGCTTTATACACTCAGTGTGAGACATTACATCTTATTTAAATGAGCAATTTTGGAAAATTGTTTTGCTATCAAATTTAACCTACCCTATAAGAATGTATAGTAAGTAGACATGTTTGAGATGTTTTAAAATTTATTATTTATATTGAACATATATGTGGAAAATTCTTTATAAATTGTTTTGTCTCAATAGTTGTCTACTGATCAAGCATTATTTTTTTTTAAATCTCACAACTTTGGAATACTTAGATGCTTTCTTTCTTTAATGTTCTACAGTACTTTGTAACATACTTCTCTGACCTTAATATTCAGATCTCTAAAAATAAATCCATTAAAATTAAATAAGCAGAATGAGTGAAAAGTGAGAGGCATGTTAAGGCTCTGGGTATGATTTTGAATTTTTTCCAAAAATGATTTAATAAATTTATGATTTTGCCAGCTGTGTGTGAGCATGCTCGTATCAGCCCCTCATCATCAACACTAATAATTATTAAAACAATCTTTAACAATTTTTTAAAATTAGGATAATTTAGAATTACTAGAGATAGCAAATAAGTTTTCCCTAACTTGTTGTTTTGAATTTTTATTTTTAGAAATCTGATGATTCATATACTTGATTCATCTTTCTTGTGAATTTATGAGTTTTATTTATAAAGTATATTAAATATTTTAGTTATGAATTTGAAAAAATTTTCATGACAATATTTCATTGCCTTAACTTGATTTATGGTATTTTTAATACACAGAAATTTAAAATTTTATGTGACTAAATCTAATAATCTTGAACTTTACAACATCTCTGAGATTTTCTAAAAACAGTTATAAAGGCTGGGGATTGAGCTCAGGGGCTAAAGGCTAGAGATAATGCTTGCCTGGCAAATGTGAGTTCCTGAGTTGAATTACAAGTACCAAAACAAACAAATGAACAAACAAACAAAAAGGTTATAAATCTCCCTTCATGTTGGGATTCCAAAAATCATTCCATATTCTTTCCCATTCTTGTGGTATTTAATTTTTGGGTTCAATTGACACATCAAAAACATTTAGTTTTAAGAAGTGAAGCCAATGTGCTCACCTCAAATATTTAAATACTTTTCTTTATAAAAATTGATAATACATAAAGTATTTACAATAACTATACTACATTATATATTTCCTAATTACATGTCAATATAAATAAATGAATATATATATATATATATATATATATATATATATATATATATATATAAGATAATATGCGATTTCCTGGTTAACTTTGCTTATCCTTTTAACATTTCCGAAGCTATGAGTTTCATGCTTTATAGAAATAGAAAGAACATCTAAAAATGTTTAATAGTAATGATGTTAAACATCATTTCTGGTTTTTAACTTTGAGAACCTTATTCACTTCTTAAATATTTTGAGGGCTACCAGTGTCTTTGGACCTGAGCAAACATGAAAAAGAGTGACTAGTGTCCTCTTTTGTGAAGCTTAGATTTTGATTGGAGGGAGATAGCAAAAAGTGTAGCAAAATGGACAAGATAATTATAGACAGTGAGCAAATATGTGAAAATATATTAAGGTAGGGACTGAAATACAGGGTGAGTGGGGAGCCATACTGTGGTTCCACTGGTAAGGAAAGGCTCCTTAGCAGCTATCCTTTAGGGAAGATGATATGTAAGTGAAACAAAAATGATGGCCACTAATGACTGGGAAGAATGGGGACAAATTAGTGACACGTTCAGAAGTATTAAGACTCATAATATTAAAAGATCAAGAGGATGATGGCTATGTGTGCCATTTAGTGCAAAGGGGAGAGATGCAAGGTGACTTGGTAGAGGATAAGGGTGAGTAGTTCAGTTGCAGTAGATTTGTGTTAGCTCTGGAAGACAAGCGGATGTAGGGTTTTGCTGAGTACAAATCAAATTATTAATTATAGCTTACATTTTTACAGAGGATCACTCTGGATGTTGTATTGAGAACAGATAAAGAAAGCTAAGAGGAAATCTGGGAGGTCACTTTGATGTATGTTGGATTTTCCAGGGGAAAGGCAGGTGTCATAGTACTTTGCATAGGCAAGCTAATAATAAGCATGGAATAGAGTACACGGACTCCATTTACTTTGAAGATAGAGATGCCATGACTTATTGATTACTTCCTGATTGTAGTAAAGGAAAAAGCAGAATCTACACTGTTTTCCATGAGCTGAGTCAGGAATATTTAAAGACCTAATGCAAGGAAGAGTAAGTTTGGTGCTGAGCCTGCATCTGTGAAGAGTTTGAGTTCTTTTAAAGTTAAGATGTGTCATCAACATGGCATCTCAGTATCTGAGTAAGTGGATAATGTATACACTTGTGTATAAAAGTTTAGACTTCAAGGGCCTGCCAAATATCTCAGCTGATTAAAGTGCCTGCAAGCAGGCGCAGGGACCAGGAGTACAATCCCGGGGACTGCCATGCTGGCCCCGCCCCAGGGAGGCACTGAGACTGCAATTTAGACTGGGTGTGGAGGTGCGCGCCTGTAATCCCAGCATTTAGGAGGCTGTAAACAGGAGAATCACTATCGATCTAGTAGTGATACCCTGAACACCCTGTAAACCCTTCCCTAAAATACAGAAAGGAAAAAAAAGTTTAGATTTCAAGGAAAATTGAGGGCTGGATGTTCAAATATTTTTATTGCTTTTCTAGGGGATATAACTTAGTATTAGAATACATTACTTAATACATAAGGCCCAGTGTTCAAATTAAAGCACCACAAAAAAGGTATATTTACCGTATTATGTATTTCACCATTAACAGTGAGCCTGGGGACAGTGAAATGCCTCAGCGGACTAAAGCTCGTGATTAGGCAAGGTTAGGCAAGTGCAGGGACTGTGGTTTGATTCATGGCACCAAATGCCATGCCAGCCCCGTGCCCAGGGAGGGCTGAGCTGGCCACAGAGTTGGGGGTGGTGGCGCACATCTGTAATTGCAGCACTGGGGAGGCTGAAAACAGGAGGCTCATTGCAAGTCTGAGGTATGTAGTGAGACCCTGGTACCAAATATATTTAAAAAATTTACTTAAATGAATAAATGGGTTATTTGGATCACAATATTAAAGGGCTCAGGTCATGGTCAGCTATCTAAAAGACAGAAGTACCATGGCAGAAGGGCATGGAAGAATACAGCTACTTAGTTCCTAGTGGCTAGGAAGAAGAGGAGGGGTGGGGGGAGCAGGGCCAGAGATGAATGTGCCAAGGACCAGTCATAGTTCACTGGAACACCCTGAACACTAATCTCCTAGGGAGATTAGTAGGAGATTAGTGTTCATAAACACTAATTTGCTCATAACACTAAAATTGTTCATAAACAAATTAAACAGACAAGTAAGCTTAACCATGACTTAACATCTTTAAGTAGTTATTGCTCTTTAGTAATTTCTAAGAAAATTATCCTAGTTGTCTTGTTTGACTAAAATATCTAATGAATAAATGTTATCATTAATAATTCTTTTTTTAATTTTCTCAATTTTTATTTATTTATTTATTTTTATTTTTCCCCATAATTTTATACGAGAGTTTCAAATCAAATTGGTAGGACAGTTTCAATAATTAACACATTTCATACTCTCTTCCTAATGGTTGTTGCTGTACAAGATGCAGACATGATATCCTATTTACAAATCACTCTATTCATTAACAGAATGTACCTATATATCTATCCTAACCATTTTGAATACAAAAATACAAAATGGATATTCATCTGTATCCCCTTTTTTGTTTAGTTCCATCATTTGAATATTATAAGTATGTGAACTCAGCAAAATATTCTAAAAGAGTCCAGTAGTCCATAATAGTATTGGGTCTTCCGCTTGACTGGCAATGTCAGAAATTGTTGACCTGAGTCCCCTACAGCTCAACATAACACAATGGCTTTACTTCTTATACTTTGTTTTTATACTTTTCTGCTGGATGGTTAAGATCAAGATAAAGCAAGACCTATGTAACAAGACTTGTAGTTTTTTGATCTGATAAGATCAGTCAAATTCCCTCAGAATTTATCCTGAGACCCTGTATCTCAGATTGTAGATCCTTTGTCAGTGTCAGCCACGTGGATGAGTCATGGCCATTGCTTGGCCAATTTGCTCTCTGTGAAAACCTGAATGTTTTCTCTCCATGTGACTCTCCTTAGGCACACTCTGCATCATCAATCACTTTCCTCTTAGGCCCCATAATCTCCTTAATCAGAAAATTTGGGACACAACTGAGTTACATGATGTTACAGTACAAGTTCTCATATGTCCTGAGTCTTAATTGACCTCGGAAAGCTAGGGCCAAAATGTTGGCTTTTCTTGTGGCCCTCTTTTTTCTCTAATTTTTGGTTTGCAAACTTAGGTTGTTAACTGTCCAGAAGAAGCTTATTGTTATTACCATACAACCTAGGCTGTTAAGCTTAACCTCACTATCTGTCTGAATATCAAACATCTTAGACATAACATGGAACAGGTATTTTTCATCAAGTATTGATATGTTAAACTTTAAGTCCCTACTTAAATTTTAATTTAATATGATGAATATGATGAAAAAAATTTTAGAAAATTAAACTGTATTTAAAAAATAGGAATAAAGAATTATATAATTCTTATGCTTACACATAAGTCCAGAAATTTAACCATATACAACCTTGAAGCAGGACAGTCCCACAACATTCCTTTTCCTGTCTCCTGCCTTAATTCACCACCCCCGTCTTTCTGAACAATCATCAACCCGAGAGAATAATTCTTTTTTGTTGCATTCTCTTTAAAGTATATCCAGTAATTCAAGTTACTGAAATATGATATTCTATCCAAAAGGTGCAACAGATATTCTGAAAGGGAAAGAAACTGCTCAAAAGGAAGGAACAACCAGGATGAGGAAAAGGGGAAAATGAAGAAAAAAGAAATATGCGTACGTACACACCAATTTCTACTGGTTTTTTGCAAGGCAGAGTTAATGTTAATTTTTTGACCCATTGTATATATTTGTCCCCGTAATCTAAACAACTACTTTGAAGACAACCATGTGCAATATAACAAACATTACTAAATTTTTATCATTTTGTTTTTTGAATTACTGAATCATTTCTAATGTTTTTACTTTTTTACTGTCCTTAAAATATAAAACCCTTGAGCTGGTCAGAAGATAGCACAGTGGACTAAAGTGCCTGTTTAGGCGAGCACAGCAGCAGGGAGGAGGGGTGGGGGCGAGGGGTCCAATCCCAGGCATGTCGCGCTGGCCCTGCCCCTGGGGCAGAATGCAGACATTCCTTCATTTTGTTCTCCTCAATAATTTCTATGTTTGGCTTTCCAAATTTCCATATACATTTTAATACTAATAATATATTAATATTACTTATAAAAGCAGAATATATGTTTTGGGGAAAAGAAAGCTTCTGTCCGAGAGATAGACAGAAGGGGACTTGAGTAAGTTGCCAAGAAATCTGCCTTTTCTAGGATCTGATATAGCAAAATCATGAGGTAAAGTATGTCTGAAGTGGGAAACATGGGAACTGGCAAGGTGGGCGTGAGGGGGGACAAAGCTATAGTCCTTCAATAAGATTACAAGTTTAGGGCCGGGGAGATGGCTCAGTAGAATAAATGCTTCCCTGGCAAGTGCAAGGACCTGAGTTCAATCCCCGGTTCCAAAAAAAAAAAAAAAGAACAAAAAAGAAAAATATTAATAGTTTAATTGCTCTGGTAAAATTAATTAAGTTGGGATCAAATAAGTCACACACCAAGTGGGCATGAATACAGACAGGGAGTTTTACTGTAGGGAGGTGAGTTAGTTACTCTTTGTGGTTTTTTTTCTTTATTTTATTTTATTTTATTTTATTTTATTTTATTTTATTTTATTTTGAAGAGTAAAAGCAAAAGCAAGAACAAGCAGCAGAAACAAAGACAAAAAAGACTAACATACATCAAAACATATGTTGCAGATTTTCAAAACAAGAGTAGCTAATTAACAATGGTTGTTACATTATCTATTTTTATGAAATCTATTGCTCAGATTAACAGATATAGTTATGAATAGGACAAATAATTGAATATTACTGCTTGCTTTTAAGATAACAATATTTTTCTTGTCTTTGTTTTTGTCTACCTTTTAAAAAATATATTTTAATGAGAGTATAATAATAATTGATGAGACATTAGAAATGGTACACATTTGGAAGACCAAGATGAGAGGTATTCAACCATGGTTTTTATATTACACATTGCTGATCTCAATGTAATTGCTTAGACCATATATATCAGCATATAGATTTAGTTAGCCAAGTTGAAAATTCTACACATTAACTGCTATTTTCACAAAACTGATGGAAAGTAGTACAATCATCCCAGCCATTCTTTATATATACTTGCATGTATTTTACCCCTTCCTTTTTTCTATCTTTTCTCATTTCTCTTATCTTCATTGTTTAATCCTTGAGTTCAGTTTCTTTCTATTTTACTATGTCTATTATACTTTTCAGGTTTTATTTATTCTTTCAGGTTCTTACACTAGGAAACAATATGATATTTACACATGTGGGTCTGACTGAAAACATCATACCATACTGGTATATGCACCCATGTTTATAGAGGCACAATTTGTTACAGCCAAATCTTGGAAACAACCAAATTGTCCATCATCTGAGGAGTGGATCAAAACGATGTGGTACTTTTATACAATTGAGCGTTACTCAGCTATAAAGAAAGACAAACTCAAAGCCTTTATAAGTAAGTGGATGCAACCAGTGGCTGTACTCATAAGTGAAATAAATCAGACCCACATGGTTCCTGGCTTTTTCAAAGTGATTGATATATATTTAGAATAACAATTTCTCATGCTTATCTCTAGGAAGATGTGTGGCTGCATTTGTTTAATCTTTTATCTTGAGGTTTGCCTTTCATATTTCCATCTGGATTGTAAATCAGGTCATTATGGTCCATGATGAACTACATTTATTTCAATTTAGGTTAAGCTTTTAAGAATAATTCGGAGAAAATTGTAATTTTTGGCAAGGCTCTTCTCATTCATAAATGAATCTTTTCATTTATTCTATGCTTTTAAATATTCTTAAGGAGTTTTTCATTTTCTAATTGATTTCCTTAGAATATTATCTTCTGTGGTTGCTATTATCATATTCACTTTATTCATCACAGTATAACTGTCTGCTATAGGTATGAAAATCCCACTGAATTTTTAATATTGACCTCAATACTATTGAGCCCTCTTAGCTTACATGGATTATGTTTTATATTATAAGATCTTCAAACTTCAAAATAATCACTTCTCTCCCTTCCGACTTTGTCTAATACATTGCATATTCTTGCCTTAGTGCATTGACCATGACTCATCTGGAGTATTTTCCAAAATTATAATGATTAAAATTGTTAGGATTTTCAGTGCAGTAAAGAGACAGGAAAGATGAAGAGGCCATTATTGTCTCTGAAGATATGGAGAAGACAGCAGGAAGATGGGGGAAATCCTCTTACCTGAGACAATGGAAGGCTGAGACTTTTTGTACTTTTACTAGGGATGGAGTTTGAGGGGCAGTTTCAATTACATGCAAGGAGCTGATTGGGGTCTCCTTTGTGTGCCAGAAAAGGCATCCAGGACTGGGGTGGGGAAGGAGGAAACGGTCATTAGGAAGATAAGCTATTGTTTTTCAGATTCAGCCATGTTAGATGACCACCATAATAATTCAACAATTTACACTCTGGCCAAAACCTGTCAAAAATGTAATCACTAAAAGAAGAAGGTAGCAGGAGAAAATACTTGAAAAAAATTGAAGAGGATTTTATCTTTGAGGAGTCAAACAGTTCTCAGAGAACTTTAGAGACAAACTAGAGTATTTCCTTCACTCTCAGAAAGAAAAAAGTGTCCTCTTCCCTTTCAGAAGGAAAGAAATTAGCAGTATTACTAATGTCCTTGCATGAATAGCTGTACTCACCGGAAAAATATTTTTGTCTCTGTGCTTGCTGTATAGGCAGGGTTAGGCAAACTCCAGTCTTTGGGTCAACTTGCCCTGTCATCTGCTTATGTGAATAAGGCTTTATTGGAACTCAGCCTACCAGCCAATTTGATTGCTATTGTTGATGGTTGCTTTCATGCAACAAAAGTTGAGTGTCACAGAGACCTTATTTTTTGCAAATCTGAAAATATCAAGTATTTAGCTTTTCAGAAGATAAATGTTAGAGTCATGATTAAAAACTATTGGCAGAGTAGTTTCTGAAATATGAGATAAAAATAATATGCTTCTATAAAATATAATTTTAATTAAAAATAACTTTAGTTGAATGTAATAATATTTCTTAAAAGAAACTGATTTGTGATTTCAATTTTACTTTCTAACTTAATGATTGCAGCATTTTACTGTTTCACTAGTGGTGATCATGGTGGTGGTGGCATATAGGTGTGTGAGGGCATGCCTGCATGTGTTTTCTTTTAATTTTTTTTTGTTTTGTTTTTTTGTTTTGTTTGTTCTGGTGATTTGGCATCAAAATGTTTTGGCTGGTATGCAAAGCCTTGGGTAGTAAAAAAAAATGTTATCCAGATGGTGGTGTAGCAAGACATAATGACACATCATTCTTGTTCAACTTTCCTTCTTTCTTTCTATTTCACTAGACACTGTTTTGAAAGCAATTTTATTTTCCTCGAGAAATCCTCCAGAATGTGCAGAGCACACATGGACCTCTTATGGTTACAGGTATAAAGCTCATTAGAGATCAACATCCCACACCAACGGGGCACATATATCAGTGAAACTACACAGACACAACATCAGCTGAAGTCCACAGTTCACATTGGGCTTCACTTTCAGTGTGTATACTGTAGGGAATTTGATAAGCATAGAGTGGCATATATTTACCAATTCCGTATCATGGAGAATTATTCAGTGGCCTAAGATTCCTCTGTGTTCTGCCTATTTATTTCTCTTTCCCCATATTTTCTGGTGTTATGGTTTGGATTTCTTATTTTCTTAGATCTGATTGGTAATTTTAATTTTTATTAGTATCTGCTTACAATGCATGATATTTGCATGCTTTGTGTGGAGTTGGTGCATGTATATAGCACATCTTAATTCCTTTTTATCCCTGTCACCTTCCCTCCCTCCACCTTCCCCTCCATCTCCTGATCCCCTTCCCATTTGAGAAAGATTTGTCTCCCTACTTCTTATCTATCATTTATGTTACTCTTTATTTACAATTTGGGTTTCTCATATAAGAGAAATCATGTGATATTTAAACTTGTGTGTCTAATTTATTGCACTTAACATGTGGTTTCAAGGTACAGCTATTTTCCTGCAAATGAGGGAAGCTCATCTTTCTTTATGGTAGAGTAGTACTCCAATGTATGTACATACATCTTCTTTATTCATCTGTTGAATGTATAGCCACTTTCAAGACTTAGCTATTATGGTTTGGATTCTATATATTCCCCAAGGTTTCTCTGGTGCAGGCTTTGTCTCAGCACAGCAATGTTCAGAGGTAGGGATCACGTATGGGTCATGAACACTCTAACTTAGTTGAATTAATAAATTAGTGGGTTTACCAGGAAGTAGAGCCTGCCTAGATGAAGCAGGTCATTGTGGGGATGACTTGAAAGGCATAGTTTTCTCAGCGCCTTCCTCGGTAGCTCTTTCCTTTCTTTGCTTCCCACCTACAGTGACATTAGCAGTTTTCTACCACCAAAGTCTTCTGTCACATTTTTGCCCTGGAGCCAAATGACCATGAGGTGAAATCTCTTAAGCAGTGAATCAAAATAAATCCTCCTTTAAGTTGACTTTTTCAGGTATTTTGTTGCAGAAAGGGGAAGCTAACTAACACATCTTTCACTAGTGATGCTTTCACTGTTTCATTGTTTTGCCTTTCCCAGAATATCATAAACCTGGAATCAGCCAGGTTTGGCCTTATAGATTAACTTCCTTTTATTATTAATATGCTTCTAAAATTTCCTATGTATTTCCATGGCTTGACAGAATATTTCATTTTATCCCTGAGAAGTATTGTATTTTGTCTGTGTGTATCACAGACCATTTGTCTGTTCATCTACCTAGAAGGTGAGTCCAGGGTTATATTGTAAGTATGTTTACTTTCTAAAATATTTCTAGTGTCTCCCAAAAAGGCTATGCACGCATTTTCAGTTATACAGGTCTTGCTTTAACTTGGTCTTAACCATCCAGCATAAAAGTATAAACATAAGGTATAAAAAGTAATGCCATATTAATAAACTGAGCTGTAAAAGGTTCAAGTCAACAACTTCTGACAATTGCCAGTTCTGCTGATAACCCACTACTACGATGGACTATTGAACTATATTAGGTTATTTTACTGAATTCAAGTACCTACAATATTTGAACTGGCATCGAGTATGAAAAAGTCCTTTAAAGACTTTTCCAAATACAAATTCTCTGACAGAAATGAAACACCCATCTCTGACAAAACAAAACAAAAAAGGGGATATAACTGAAGTACTATTTTGTAGTTAAAAAATATATGCGTATATACAAAATAGGATAGATATACGGCTACTTTCTCTTAGTTCAGTGAGATGAAAGATTTGTACTAATAGTATTTAGACAAGATATGTCTGCATCTTGTACTCAAAATAACTACTATGAAGAAGCAATATGCAATGTATTAATTATTGTAACTGTCCTACTGACCTGTTTTGAAACTGTCTCATTGCTATTTCTTTCTCAATCAAATTAATTTTTATAAAGGCTATGCCATTTTATGTTGTTACTAGCACTGGGTAGGAACTGTGGTTGTTCCTAAACCTTGCTGAATTTAGTGCTCTGTGATTTTTAAGCTTTGTCATTGTAATAAATATAGAATAATAGCTCAAATTTCTAACATATGATGTTGAATTTATTTTATGTGCTTCTAAGCTGTCTGCATGTCATCTTTGGTGAGGCATCTGCCTTTTTTTGGCTTGCTTCTAAAGATTTTATTATTATCAACTATTAATTCAGTGATATAATTGGTTTCTTTCTGATATTCTTGCTCAGTCATGCTCCACACTTTGATGATGTGCACCCTTCTAATAAGGTCTCCTCCACCCCACGGTCTCACTTTCCCCTTTCTGCTGTCTCCCTTCCCCTTGTTCATTTTCTTTCCATTGAGTTTGTTGTTGTTTTTGAGACAGAATCTAGATATGTGGTTCACGCTGGTCTTGCTCCCCATGTAGCTTAGGCTGGCCTCAAACTTGTGGCTGTCCTTCTGCCTCAGCTTCCAGAGGACTGGGATAACAGGTGTGGATCACCACTTCATTGTTGAGTTTTAAGAATTCCTTGTATATTTTGGGAAGTAGCTCTTCATTATATGTGTTCTTTGGAAATATTTTCTTGTTGTCTTAGGTTGTCTGATTATTATCCTGACTTATAGAGTAGAAGTTTTCATTTTCATAGAGTGTAGCTCATTATTTATTTCATGGATGACACCTTTAGTGTGGTGCCTAGAAAATAATTCTTCACGCTTTACTATTTATTTCTCAATAAAATTATGGAAAAAATAAAAAAAAACACTCTACTCTATAATCCACTTTAATTTTCATGAAGAGTGTAAGATCCGTGTTTAGGCTATTCTTTTTTTATGTGGATGTCCAGTTATCTCAGTGTTATTTATTGTAAAGATTATCTTTTAGTTCTTGTATTGTCTTTTCTTTTTTATCAATACAGATTGATTATGCGTGTATGAGTCTATTTCCAAATTCTCTCTTCTGATCCACTGGACATCTTCGACAACTGTTTTGTCAACTGTATCTTAAAAATAGTTTTTTATCAGTACACGTTTGCAGTATACAATCCTAGTGTGGAGTTGGTGCACGCACATCAGACATCTTCGTGCCTTTGTGCATCCCTTTCCCTTGGTTCCTCCATCTCTTTGTCCCCTTCCTATCTTACAAAGATTTATCTTCCTACTTCCTCTTACCCCTTTTTTATTTTGTTTTTTGTTTACTTTTAATGTGATCTGTCATATAAAAGAAACTATCTAATGTTTAAGGTTCGTGTATTTTTATAGTAAGTCTCAAAGTTGGGTAATAACAGTTTTCTATTTTTTCTCCTTCATATTAAATTTATTATTTTGGATTATTTATCCCTGCATAAATTTGTTTTAAGAAATTTAACATTGGGGCCAGGGAGATGGCTCAGTAGAACAAGCGCTTCCCTGGCAAGTGCAAGGGTCTGAGTTCAATCCCCGGTTCTGCCAAAAAAAAAAAGAAAAGAAATTTAAGATTGCTAAATTTTTAACAGAGATTATATCCATCCACACATTACAATGAAAAGAGCTGCTATTCTTATAATACGGAATCTTCGTATTCATGATCATGAGAAACTCTTAATTAATTTTTTAAATTTCTTCTATTAAGGTTTTTCAGTTTTCTTCATGTAAGTCATATACATATTTTTTTATATTTATAGTTAAGTATCACATTTTTGAAGATTCTTATGCAAATGGCAATAAGTTTTCGCATTTCCATTGTTCATTGCTAGTATACAGAAAAGAGGTTTGGTTTATTACCTTTATATCATGCAAACTTGACTTGAGTTATTTTTTTTTTGCCAGTATTTTCAGATTCTCCACATAGATAATTATATAATCAGCAGAAAAGAAAATGATACTTCTTTCTATTCTGCAGTCCTAGCTTGGAGTTGGTGCACACACATTAGACATCTTCATGCCTTTGTGCATCCCTTTTTCTTTTCTTGTCTTACTGTGCTAGCTAAGATTCCCCATATGATACTGAAAGGAATAGCAATGGGTGACATCTTTGCTTTATTCTCAGTCTAAGTGCAAATTTTCAAAATACTCACCATTTATCATGGTACAATTTTGCTAATGTTCCTTATCAAGTTGAGCAATATAATGTCTATTCTTAAGTTTTTACTACATACATGTGGTGAATTTTGTCAACGATTCTTTTTCTGCATCTGCTAATAAGATCATGTAATTTTTTCTTTAATTTGTTGATATGATGTATTACATCAATTGATTTTAAACACTGAGACAGCCTTGAATATTTGGAATAAATCCCACTGTTATAGTTTAATTAATTTTATACAGTATTGAATTCGATTTACTAATTTTTGCTTTAGTGTTTTAAAAGTCTACATTCTTGAGAGATGCTGGTCTATGATTTAATTTCTTGCAATGCATTTTCAGCTTTTAGAAGTATTCACTCAGAGATGAGTTAAGAAGTAGTCTCTGTTCCTATCTGAAAAAGACACTGCAAAAATTGGAATAAAGTCTTCATCAAATGTTATATATATATATATATATATATGTAAATATGTCTGGGTCCATGCTTTATCATTGGAAGGTTAGTGATTATTTATTTAATTACTTTAATTGAACACATTCAGGTTCTCTATTTGTTCTTATGTGATAATTGAATTTTTTTACAGAATTGACCCACTTCATGTAAATTATCAAGTGCTCATAATATGCTTTTGTTTTTAAACCTCTGCAATTAGTTTATTAATATCATCCAGCACTCAGATGTTCAGCATTCCTCCTGAAATTACATAAACAAATGCAAAGGGAAAGAATCCATGTTGAAATTATATAACAAAACAGCACTCCATCACAAAGCATGTAAAATCACAAGAACCCAATTTTAAAACACTGGCACTGCAAGAGTGATAATCTCAAAACCCACAAAATTGCCAAATTTTTCCTTAATCTGCTAAGCAGACAAACATGACTCCAATAACTTTTGCAAAGAAAACCTCAAATAAATTGGTAATTCATACTTAACATGTGAAATGTGTTTTTTTCTGTCTAAACAGGCGACCTCAATATGGACAATCTGCCCTTTTCTAATTTGTGGCAAACTTTAAAACTTTTACAAGTCAAGTTTCCTGAGCAGCTCATATTTAGATAAAATGAGTAAAGGCATATAAAGCCAGCACTTTCACTGCCTTCACTGTGAATGCTAAGCAGAAACTGGAGTCTTGTATTTTAACCTCACACTTTTGCAGATACATTCTCAGGCCTCCTTTAGTGTGGGAACTGCACAATATAACTGCCATTACATGGTAATAGGAGTTGAGCCCTCATGTAAAGATCAGAACATTTTTTTTCTATTAGTCCTTCAAGGACAGACTTTCAGATTGCATGATTCTAATAACCTCATGCTATCTATGATGTGAACCAATTATTCTTTACAAATAGCTATGTAAAAATTTTTTTATCAATAAGTGAGATTTTGAAGTTTCATGGAATAAAATGTTCTCAATTTGACTTTTATTATCCTCATCCTAATATTAAAGATGTGTAGACAGAAGCTTGACATCCACTAACTATATGAAACGATAAACACTAATAATTAATGTGACTCAAAATGGCTAAAAGAAGAAGACCAGCTTCCTTTCAAGAAGAAATTTCAGACTTATGAAAAGAACAACACTACTACTAAAAAAAATTGTATTTACTTAGAAGTATTCAGAATGTGAGCAAAAAGTTGCAACATTTTATTTGGAATTACAGAATGGTATTCAGTTAACAGAACAACAGTTATTTAGTATAAGCTGCATCAGAAACAACAAAAGATGAAAAAGTACTATTCCCCATGTATAACTAATTTGCGCTGTGCACCAACAAGAGCCTGCTTTAAATTTCCATGCCAACTTACAACCCCCATAGTGTACCAGGCAAGGTTAGTGGCTATTGAAAAATACCACCAGGACAGGGCTATCTAAAGACACATTTGGCAGGGTGTTAACTATACAAAAAAACACTGTAAAGTTTTAAAACAAATCTTACACAGCCTTACATTTCAATTAGTTTTTCTTCAAAAGGAGTGAGTTGTGTACAGTGGGTTAAATGTTTTATAGGTAAGAAAAAAAAAACTGTGCCACAACCAACTTATTCATCATCACCCTCTTCTTTATCCTCCTCATCCTCTACCTCCTCTTCATCCTTATCTTCCTCTTCCTCCTCCTCCTCTTCCTTCATTTTTTTTTTTCAGTCTTCACAACTCCCTTTTTTGCTGCATTAGGTTTTCCTTTAGCCCTGTAGGCAGCGATGTCCTTTTCATACTTCTCCTTCAGCTTAGCAGCCTTCTTCTCCTATGACTGCTTGTCATCTTCTGCAGTATTATTCCACATTTCTCCAAGTTTCTTTGAGACATCATCGATGGAGAGGCCAGGATGTTCTTTGATTTTTCAGCACATCGAACTTCTTTTTTGTTTCTTCTTTAGGAGGAATATAAGTTCTTATTTCTCCTTCATAATAAGCCTTGTCCACTTTTGCCATGTCTTCTAATTTTCCTTTTGCTTTAGCAGACATGGTCTCCCACCTCTCTGAGCACTTCTTAGAAAACTCTGAGAAGTTAATGGAAGCACCTGGGTGCTGCTTCTTGTGCTCCTCTCTGTGAGTTTGTACAAAGAATGCATAGGATGACATCTTGCCTCTTGGCTTATTACGATCTCCTTTGCCCATTTTACTTGTTTTCTTCAGTGAGATACAGAGTCGCCCAGTGTCCGACCAGCTCTCACTTGCCCCAGCACTGTCTCTATGGAGCTCAAAGTACTGTCCATAGTATGCTTTTATTATCCTTTTCATGTTCTATAGTAATGTCCCCTCTTGAACTGATAATAGTAATTGTATCATCTCTCCTTTTCTTTTTTCTGGGTAGAGACTCATCAATTGGTTTAGTCATTTTCTTCTTTCTGGTGCACAGTACCAAACACCTGCAACTTAAGGAGTGTATTTTGGCTAAATTGTAGGCCCTTTCAGTTCTTGCATGATCCTCAGCATAGTGGAAGGGCCTGGGTGGGGAAAGCCACATACCTCATGGCAGCAAATAAGCAAAGAGAGAAGGGGGGAGTGGGACAGGGAAGATATGCCTTTCTGGTCTTGCCCCAATTGTCTCACCTCTTCTAATCAGACCTCACGTCCTGACAGCATGACAGTTCTAGTGCTCCCATAATCCCATTGCCTTCCAATCTCATGAGGCTTTGGAGGCCATTTTAGATCTATAGCTTAATATCAACTTAGTAAAATAATAATAAAATAGTAAAATAATAGTAAAGAATTAGTAAAATAATCAGCCCTTTGTTTCACTGATTTTTCTCTATTGATATTATTCTTTCCTTTTGAACAGTTTCTTTCACTTTTTTTAATCTATTGTACCTTTCAGATTTTATTTACTCTTTCAGGTTCTTACACTAGGGAGACAATGTGATATTTACACATGAAGTTTGATTTATTTCACTCACAAGTAAGGTCTCTAGTTGCATCCATTTACCTATAAAATTCTCAAGTTTGTCTTTTTTTATAGCTGAACAATACTCCATTGTATAAAAATATCACCTCTTTTTTATCCATTCCTCAGTTGATGGGCATTTGGGTTACTTCCAAGATTTAACTATGACAAATTGTGCTGCTATAAACTAAGGATTTTATTTTAAAATAGACATAAAAATAAATATTTCTTTCAGACTAAGAAAATGTACTCACAGGGGCCAGCCAGATAGCTCAGCAGAGTAAAGTGCCTGCTTAGGCAGAGCGCAGCAGCCAAGGTTTGATCCCCGCTGTCATGTGCTGGCCCTGGCCCTGGGGTGCACTGAGACAGCAACTAAGACTGGGCGTGGTGGTGGGCACCTGTAATTCCACTGCTTGGAAGGCTGAAAACAAGAGGCTCACTACAAGTCCGATCTACGTAATGAGACCCTGAACACCCTGTAGACCTTGCAGCAAATACATAATAAATAAATAAATATTAAAAAAGAATATGTCTTCACTTTCATGCTATTTAGCTAGTGGATACTAGGTGATTAGTATGTGAAAGCAACTTTGTATAAATCCATGAGCACAGGAAAAGTGCCTTTTGGTGATCTGGCATGTTTTATAGGAAGTACGTGTGAGCAAATATATACTATGTTCTAGAAAGTGATAGACTCCACCTCTCCTAATATTAAACCCAAAGTTTTCTTAATTATTCTGTCATAAAAATTTAATGAATTTTCTGACAGCATGTAATATTACTCTTTTAAAAAAATATTTACTACAGGGTTTCACTACATAGATTGACTCCTAGTGATCCTCCTGTTTTCAGCCTCCCAAGCTCTGAGATTACAGGCACACACCACCATACCCAGTCTCAATGGCTGTCTCATTGTGCCCCAGGGGTGGGACCAGCATGGCTTGTGGTGCCAGGGATCGAACCCTGGCCCCTGTGCTCTACCTAGCAGGCACTTTAGGCAGAGCGCAGCAGCCAAGGTTTGATCCCCACTGTAATGTGCTGGCCCTGGCCGTGGGGTGAGCTCTGCTGAGCTATCTGCCTGTACCTAGCATGTAATACTACTCTTGAGGGCCAGCAAGATAGCTCAGTGGTCTAAAGTGCCTGCATAGTCAAGCTTAGACAAGTGGAGGGACCAAGCTAGATCCCCACACCACATAGCACACCAATCCAGCTCCCAGAGTGGGCTGAACTAGCCACAAAAAAAAAAAATACTCTTGAGATAGTGGCCAAACAGGATATTTTCAATGAAACATTTTATAGATAGGACTTCCTTTGCAAGAAATATACATTTTCAAAGACACTATTTTTCACTCTCTTTGACCCATTGTGATGATGTTATTTCAACATGGAACTATCTCGAATGCCATTTCTGTAGATTGTTATGTCCATATAACACTGTAATGTGTAAATTTTCCCCATTCCCCCAAATTTATGAAGAACAATGTGACTTGTTAGAGTGGTACACACAGTAGTTGTTCTTGCTCCATATTTGTTCTGCTTCTGGAATGGGAAAGTTTTGACAGTTAAGTATCAGCCTGTCGAACTGAGGAACAAGTGGATGTGCAACATATACTTTTTAAGAAGGCCAAAGGACAGCCTGCTCAAAAAGTTATTTCAATTTTCAAATTCATACATGCTCACCTTTTACCTCTTTCTTAGGTATTACAAGTTGAGGCTGAGGAAAACTGCTAACTGCCTAATTAGCAGCATTGCCACCAAACCCTAGGTAGACACGCATGTTTGGTTTGTTATTATTCTTTTTAGTATCCTAGAGGGCAAGGTTACTTGAGGAGCTGGGATTCAGTAAATAGTGTTTATTTTAACAAGTTGGCCTATTGCTGCCCATCTCTTACACTCACCCTGAAGTTAAAAATATTTCTGTATCTAAGGGAAGAATTTGAAAGAAGGTAATCTGCAGTGAATCATCAGCTATGGAAAATTGAATTGCTTAGTCTCATAATGCTTATTTTGGGGAAAAAATAAACCAGTCTGTCAGCAAAGGAGTAGTTTTAGATGGTCCATTTGCCAATCACTGCATTACATGTCATGTTATTGCATTCTGTTTATTTGGGTAAACTAGAAATTATTTAAATTTTACTAGTTAGTCTTTGTGGATTTCATAATTAACCATTAAGTTAGTTAAAGATCTAAATAGTGAGACCTGAGGCATTCAGGAAAATAATCTGTTCTTCTTTACTAACCTATGGGATCCCTGTATCCATCCTGAAGAACATCATGATCTTCCAGAATCCCTCCTCCATCCTTAAGCAGAGCCCAATTTGTCTGTTAGACAACATCACTGAGAAGTCTTTCTCAGCATTATTTTGAACTAATGCATGCCTCCTGACAACAGTGCCATTTAAAGATAAAACAAGGTCTCCAGACTTTGTTATACATTTTACATTGTGTAAAGGTGGGGGGATTTATGATGTAAATTTTTGTCATTCAGATTTCCAAGCTTAATCTAATTTAATTATTTGAGACTTTGGTGCAGCAGTCTGTATTTACTTTTGCAGTAGTTGAGGTGATCTGTAGTAAGTGGTGTCCTCTTTTTATCCTTTGAATTTCAAGGTTCTCAAGAATATAAGGGATACAGGATCACTGTTACCAATATTAAGTAAAATATGTAGTGATTCTTGTTTGGACAGGGTCACTTTAATATTATGTAGCAAAATATTGCACATGTTAATTGTTCTTTGGCCACTGATTGCAGTTTTAAGAATTCATGTTACATAAATACTTATACATATAAAGAAACCCATCCAAATAAAAAGAATGCTTCATCTAATATTTATGTACATAAATAAATATGGTGAGGTAGGATGAGTTAAAAAATTAGTTTTAGATTAAACAAGCAAGTTATTTAAAATGACATATATGTATATGTATAAAGCAAAGAAAATGTGTTTCTATTTATAACTTATGAAATACTGGTAGATTGGTGCTGAGATTGCACTTGGGAATCAGGGAAATATTTTATATGTAGCATTTTATATTTTAATGTTCCATATACGTGCATTACTTTTTAAACAACCCACTGCATTTCTTAATCCTACCAGAAAGTATATCAGTAGGAGCTTCAGGAATCAAACACCTCAAGTCTGACACTGTTTACTAGGCTCTGTTGATTGGTGAATCCCAGTGTATTTTAATTACAAATAAATTATTAAGACATTTATATAAATTAGCATGAACATCAAGAAATTATAAATTAAAATTATTTCAAGCAATGTCAGGTTAAATACAAATCCAAATAATTATGAAAATACCCAATTTAAGTATTTAAAGTCAAAGCCATGGGGACATTTTATTTTTAACCGATACAATTGGCAATTAAAATAGATACATTAAGAATTACAATGCCTTGGTGATATGCAAATTTTCAGAAGATTCTGGAGGAATATGTGGTGAGATGTGAAGCATATTTAATCTAGTAATTCCCAGGATAACCCGAAGATGCAGGCAACAACTTCTCTCCAATAATTTTGATCACATTTTTATTTGAAAAATTGGTTAATTAAATTATATCCTTAATAGGATTTAAACTGAGCTGAAAGAAAACTTGCTTTCACGAAGTCTTCAATGGCTTAAGGAAATATTCATGATTAAACGCTAATTGAAAAACAATGAAATAAAGTTAAATATACATTATGATGTCAACTACACAAAATAGAGATGATACTATATGTGCTACATGGCATGCTTTCTCATGAGTGTCACTACATACATGTAAGCACAATGTATCTATGTAGTCTATGTTGTAAAATCTAAATTATGTATTTCATGCTTAAAACAGTAAAATTAAGGAAGAGATCAGGGTGGTGTATTGGATTAACTTTTATTTTCCTTTTGTTCCTGCTTGTATAACATACTCACTAAGCCTCTGCCTAATTCATAAATACAGTGCTTGTAATCTACTATTGTGACCTTGACTTCTGTGGATTCTACTGGGCATTTTTCTCTTGGTGTCTATTGCTTTTCCCAATTGTAACAAGCTATTCTCTCTTGCTCAGCACTGTATATTTGTGTGCACAGCTGTACTTTCCCTTGGAATGAGAGTGTCATATTCAGGAAATGTAGAGCTCAAGGTCAATAAATTGAGTAGCCACAGACTGGGCTCATTTGTATGGATTCCCTGCCTTTATGAGTTTTCCTGGCCAGTGGTGCTTCCCCTGCTGGCTCTCTTGCCCCTGTACTTCAGCCTATGTGCTGTCGGGGCCCAGGTTCTGTTCTCTCCACATCTCAGGAATTGTCTGCTTTCTACAGCAAGCTGAGAGTTGGCTTTCCTACACACTAAAGAATTTTTATCTCAATATTATATTTAAAGCAAGAAATACCACTCTTAAAGAGAAGAACTTTGGAATCCATCTTTTGTAAAATAATGGGCTCCTTTCTCTATTTTATTCCAGGGTCACTTCTTTTTTTAATAATTTTATGAGAAACAAATATCAATGACACAGTTTCACAACGAATTACTGGCACATTTTCAAGAATGAATACATTGCATATTGTTGTCTTAGTGGTTATTCATTGTGCAAGATGCAGACATGATATCGTGTCTCAAACACTATTATCACTATTATAACAAACCTCTCTGTTCATTGAATTAAGAAAATGGAGTTGTATATCTATCCTAACTATTTTCAATATACAGATACAAAACAGTCTTTCATTTCTATCCCACTATTTTGTTAGTTTTGTCAGAGAAAGGCATTCCATGGTCATTTAAATATTGTAGGTGCTTGAATTGAGCAGAATCTCCCAATAGAGTCCAGTAGTCCATAATAGTAGTGGGTTTTCAATAAGACTGACAATGTCCAAAGTTGTTGACTTGAGCCTTTTACAGCTCAGCATATTAATGTAACTTTACTTTTTATACTTCTTTTTCATACTTTTCTGCTGGATGGTTAAGACCAAGATAAAGCAAGACCTATATAACAAGAAATGTAACTTTTGTATCTGATAAGGTCAGTCAAATCCCCTCAGGCTTTAACCTGAAAGCCTGTGCCACAGTTTGTAGATCCTTTGTCAGTGCCAGCCATGTGGATGAGTCACGGCCATTGCTTGACTGATTTCCAGCATCACTTCTTAGTCCTCACCATAGGAGGCTACAAACAACTAAAATCAGCAAAGGCTGAAACCACTGCCTAATATATTCTGATGACACTGATGGCTATTAATCAGTGTATGAAATTTATGCAATAAGGTTAATTATAAAAATAGAAAACCTAATGTCCTCTGTTGAGGAATAACTGCAATTTCTACTTTTCTTTCCATCTTTTCATACATTTTACATGTAAATATGAAAATACCTATGCATTTGTATAGCCATGTATGAAATTTGTTTAAACTTAAAACTATAGTACTAGTGATTTTCAAAAATATTTTCTCCTCTTCAGTAGATGTGAGAAATGATTAGCCAATCTTTAACCTCAAAGTTTTCTTTGTTATCCTTTTTATAATGAACTTTGTTTCTGAAGGGGCATTTTTAGATATGCTCTCAGTTTTTCCTTAAAAATTTAAAATATTCCAAGTGAATAATACTGCATCTGTTTCAATTGATGTACCCTTTTCTATTTTTCATCTCAACTTAGAAAATCATCAGTGTTAACCACTATTTTATGTAGAGCCTCCACTCCACATATTTCAGGAGAGGAAGCAAAAGAAAGTTGTTCCTGTTCAGTGAGTGGCTACTGTGGGCCAGGTCTTGCTCTGTATGCATTTCACACAAGTTCTATTTAATTCTCCGAGTCTTTGAGGATGTGATACTGCCTGTCATGGTGCATGTGACTCTGGAAGGCCATGACTTTACTACCAAGAAACAGAGTCTGATTCAGACCTAACTTTAGCTTAGTCCTAGAGCCCAAGTTCCTTCTCATGTTTGTCTGCCTCTTCTTGCTCTGTCTGCTTCATAATGCATGCGTGAGGGGACTGTGACCAGTAAGTTCACTAGAATCGGAAGGTGAGGCCAGGATGCTGGCGCTGTTCAGTATCACCCTGCCTGGCCTCGTTCATCTCACACATCAAGAGATGCCTATGTATTTTCAAGAGATGTCTGTGTTTAGAGGACTTATTTATGTGTGGAATTTGAATATTTTAAATAGTTCTAGAATTGGTTAAGTTTGATAAAGTATATTAAAACTATTCTGTAAGTTCTTCATGTCTTTTGTCTGATAATCTCTACCCTTTCCCCACTGGTGCCCAAACCGGTCATTAGAAAAATGGGTCATTTCCATCCTCACTGCCATCTAGAACAAGTGAGCCCAAAGTATTTCCAAAACCTTCTAGGGCCATGTATGCTGTTTATAGACATTAACCAAGTCAAGAGCCATCCCTAAAGGGTTTGTAACATTCTTTTTAGAAAAGTAAATAATGTAAGGTAAATGAAATGTGAAAGTTAGACTTATACAGTTTAGTCATTAAAATGCTGGTAATAAATTAAAACTGTTTTTAATCCTTCATGATGAAGGTCAGAAGACTTGGGAATACTAAATATACTAAATATGTATTTATGAATGAGTTTATAATCATTCAAATTTAGAATTTAAAGAAGTATAACTGCAATAATCTCTTCTTATCTGTGGAAGGTATGTACGTACCAAGACTAGCAAACCTGAAACAATATACCTATGATAACTTTATTAATTAAGCACAGTAAAAGATTTTAAAAATAAGTTAATATATACCTTAGTATTGATGGTGTATGATTTTTTTTTCCCTTTAAGAACTTTCATCTTTCCACTTGAAGAAAGGACTTTGGTACTTCCCTTTCGCATAACTGCTTTGCAGTTATAGCTGTTCTTGTGCTTTGGGGCCAATATTAAGGAAAGTTAGAGCTACTTACACAAAAGCAGTGCAGCAATGTGGCCACTGATCTGGTCACTGGCTGCCACTAAATAAGTAGCTGGTGGGCAGAGAGTGCGTGCTGTGTACAAGCACCACACAGGTGGCTTTCGCACACCCTCGGTGGGAAGGAATGGGACCACATGAGGGCTCCACATGCTACTCAGAATGGTGTGCCTCTTAAAACACTACAGTTTTGACATTGTCCCATCTTCTCTTTTGGAGAAAACTTGAGTGTGGGTGATTCAAGCTATTCAAGGTGAAAGCATAGGTAAGGGGCAACATAGACCAAGCATTTCATTTTGCCGAGTTGCCCATCGTCATGTACTTTGTGATTAAGTTTGATGATAAAATGTTGTAAAAATCATTTGGTTCAAAAGCATAAGCTACGTTTGCCTTTAATTTTGTTTTACATAAGAATGTAAAACAATTAGAACAGACATAGAGGAAAATGTGCCAGTGCAGCTATTCAGTTCAATACGTTTTCAAAAAGCTTGCACACAGCCCGCACTCCCCCAAACGATGCACCCTCTCCAGTGACCACTCTCCTGACATCTAGGTATGGCTCCATTTTTTATTCGAAGAATATAGAGAATAATTTATAAAACTTAAATTTATCACCCTACATTTATCAAATATCAATGCTTCAACTCATTGAAATGCCCCTTAAAATATTTTAAAGTTCATCTTAATTTTACACAAGGGATTTGACTTTTTTCACTACACAATTCTGTGAGTCTTTGTAAATAAACACAAATTTATTCATGTCCAGGCATGGAACATTTCCACCATGTTCCAAAAATATCCCTCATACTATCCTTTGAAGAGAATTCACCAAACTCAACAGATTTAACCATTGATTTGTTTATTCACCATCCCTAGCCTTGGCCTTTTCTGCATTGTTAAATTAATGCACCCAGTAAGTACCCATTTGAGTCTGTTCTTTCTCCCCTTAACATTAGTGCAAGACTTGTCCTAGTTTTATGTGTCTTGTATGCTAGAGAGAGCAGGGAATATCTTTCCCAAGTTTATGCGACTGTGTCTGTTGTACATAATCTCTATTTGTGTGTCTGATGTAATGACATCTGGAGTCTAACTTACCCTGTTGACAGTAACTCCTCTCCTCAGGGCAGGCAATTCTTAGAGATTGTAAATATAGACCTGCAGAGGGTGCCTCCTCTCACATTTCCCATTAAGTTCTCATTTTCTGGGCCAATATTTCCCTACCCTAATCCTACCTGGGCCAAGAACAAGAAAACTTGATAGAGGTCCAAATCCAAAACTTGATATGGTGAAATTATTGAAACTAGCCCATCCTAGGCCAAGCTTGTCCAATTTTTCCTCCTTAGAAATAAAAATGCAGGGTGAGGGTGTAGTTCAGAGTTTGAGCTGTGACCTAGCATATATTCATAGGGGAAAGAGGGGGAAGAGGAGGGAGGGAGGGAAGGAGAGAGAGAGAGAGAGAGAGAGAGAGAGAGAGAGAGAGAGAGAGATTTATGCTTCCCCTGAATGCCTGCTTCCTAACCAGCTGACCACGCTGGTGCTTCACACATTGCTAACTGACATGATACACACTGTCCCATTCAGAACTCCATATGACAGGCTACCTATTTAATGACAGTTCCTCTTCTGTTGGCTTTGCCATACTTGAATAAACACCTATATATTATCGATTTGACCCATCAGGGCTGAAAATGGGAGGAATTAAAACCAGAAATTTCAACAGCAGAGTAGATGCTTACCAAATCAGGGGATGGATAAGACTGAAAATATTAAGCACAAACAAACATAGTAATGTGTATAAAAACCAAGAAGAAAAAAAAAAAACAAGAAATATGCTACAAAACAAAAGAGGGGATCATAACACTGCTGTGATATACTGCCAAGTGGTGGGCATCACATAACACCTAGCTGAAATGACCTAGTGTGACGCTGGTTGTGGGAGGTCCAAATGCAGATTGTTGCTAGAAGCTTAAGAGGCAGAATTGGACAAGCTGTTGGGAGGCTCTGAGGGAAGCTGTTTGCAAACTGTTAGAGAAGCTGCTTAAAAGCTGCTTTGAAGCTACTGCTTCTCTTGGGCTATATGCTGGGGGACGCAGTCAGGCTGGCTTTCCTGGTGGACTTGGCTGTTCCTATCAGAGGAGGAGCTCAGAACCTCGTTGCTGCTAACAATGGCTGCAGTTTGTTGGAACACTCACTTCCTGGCTCTGGAAGGGAAGATTGTGCACTGTTCAGCCTCATGAATAAGTTTGTCACACTGGCTTTCCTAATGCGAATTGGGCTGTTCTCAGGGTCAGAGGAGCTTGGCACTTCACTGTTGCTGAGGATGGCTGTGGTACTTTGGGGAGATCTCTGGTTTGTACCTTGACCATTGCTTCCCAGCCCCAGTTCAGGTCCTTCAGTCTGCTAGCACAGATCCTTCATCCCCCTGGCAGATTTTCTAGCTTCCACCACTGATTTATGGGCTTTTCCAGCACAGATCTGTGAAACAGCCCTGCGTGAGATAATGTCATGGGCTCTAGGCCTCCAGTTGGACTTGCGGAAGACATTGTTATGGGCTCTAGGCCTTCAGCTGGACTCATGCAGGATATTATTGCAGGATCCAGGCTGGATTCTTTGGTCTTTCATGTGGAGTCTGCACTTTTTTTGAATGATTCTTTGGGTGATGATTATAAGAATCTTATAAAATATGTGTAATGTATTATATTGTTCCCCTTTTAAAAACCCCAAGCCAAGCCAAGTACTTCGCAAGTTCAGTGTGCCTGTTCTATTTCTATAAACAAAGATGTACAACAAACCTACAAAGACAGGAACACTGTATATTCATAATCTCATACCTCAAGCAGTTTATATTCTAGCTAAGAAGAGAGACACACTAATATGATATTATAATTCTGTGTCATAGTTGACAACTAGAGCATAAGTTACAAATGTTTTTAATGATTAAAAGTGTTATACTCAGAGAAAGTGAGGGATTTTTACTTTAAATTGAGCTCTAGAAGAAACTGAAAATATATTACCACAACACTATTTCTTATGTTTGATGCAAAACAACGCATACCTTTCTAGCCCAATGCCTATTTTCTTATTCTAAGTATTTCTATTAATAACAACATAATTTGATGGGATAACACTAACATTTTGGGAATACTTGTTTTGTGCCAACCAGACTGTGTGCCAACTGTTTTATGGATTATGTTTTGGTGATCCTCTGTGAGATGACACTGTTGTCCTCATTTTTCACATGAAGAAACTGAAACAGAGGTTAGATGGAGAAATTTGCTCAGTGTATTCAGTCGGGATTTATACATGAGTGTCACCCCAAAGCCAGGGGCTTTCCCACTGCTGGATTTTTTTTTTTACAGAGGATTGAACTCAAGACCCTGTGCTTGCCAGGCAAGCATTTATTCTACTGAGCTCTCTCCCCGGGCCCTCCACTGGGTATTAACACAATCACTGTCTTCACTATGCAATCACTGTCTCTGCTTCTGAAAAACAAAGTGAGAGAAACCTCTTTTCCATTAACAACAGGGAAATACAGAATAGAAGTTTCATGTCTGAGGAAAATGAGTGCTATTCATAAAGTCTTTCTTCTTTGCCTTTATTTCCCTGCCAGAAATCTTCCATGTGTGCCCTCGGGTTTATGACGCCTGTCCTCTCCTCCACTTCAGCTGCAAGTTCAGGCAGTGTGCTGGCTCAGTTCTCCACTGCTCTTGCCTTTATCCTTAGCCTGTCTTTCTAATTACTTCCCTTACTCCAGGGAGCTTTCCTTGCATTCCATATTCCAAAGTGCCTTCAGGCATCATCTATTTTATAGCCATTTTGTTCCTCTGCTTAAATCTTAGAGCATTTCCTCTAGAACAAAATTCAAATTCTCTAGATAAAAGAAAAGTTTCTGCAAACACCCAACTCTCTTGCATTTCTACATTCTACTCCTAGAGTGATTATTTCTGTCTGACAGCTGATCTCTGGGTCTTCAAGTCATGTGTAGCGCCTTTTCCAGGAAGTCTTTCCTGTGCTCACCCAGGATGATGACAGGTGTTCCTTCACTTTTGCCCTTTGTACTACCCTGCACACACACTGCGCTATACTCATTCTACTCACTTCTTCGTCTCTTCCATTGTTTATGTTCTTAGAGTTTCAATTTTGTCCTAAAGAGAAAGCAAGTACAGTGCCTGAGTGAGAAATGCTGAAATGAACTTCAGGGAATTCAGCCTAAACTGGCTTTTCCTCGTGTGTGTTTGCTAATGACCTTTTTCTTGGAGGCTGCTTCCCTCATCATCCTTCCCTTGATGTGCATTTAGATTAAAGAAAATGAAGGAGTAGCATCTCACCAAGTGCCTTCTCCTCTCCAGGCGGTGGTTGGGGATTTCAGCCTTCTGTTGTCTGCTGGGGAAACCTAATGTAACAGCAGCACCATTATTTTCATAACAAGGAATTTTAATGCAAGCATTTTCCTAAGTTTTGCACCCTGTCATTTCATTTTCTATAACTATAAGAAAATATTTCGGACTGAATAATTTATAAATAATAGAGGTCCATTTAGATCCTGTTTCTAGAGACTGAGAAATCCAAGACGTGACTCTTGTACAGAGTGATGACTTTTTGCTGTCATAGCATGTCTCAGGACATGGTGAGACAGAGCTGGTGTCTTCCTCTTTGCAAAAGTCACAAATGCAAACAGCAAGGTGGCCTCAAGCTCATATCACCTCATGCAAATTATCTACCAAAGGCCCAACTTTGAAAAACTTTTTTTTTTTTTTTGTATTTTAGGGAAGGGTGTACAGGGTGTTCAGGGTCTCACTACTAAATCGGACTCTTAGTGATCCACCTGTTTATAGCCTCCCAAGAGCTGGGATTACAGGTACACCACCAAGCCCAGTCTCAATTGCCTTCTCAGCGCACCCCAGGGACAGGACTGGCAAGGCAGTCCCAGGGATAGAATCCCCAGCCCCTGCACCTGCTTGCAGGAGCTTTAATTTGCTGAGTTATTTGGCTGGCCCTTGAAAAACTATTAAGTGGTGAACTTGAGTATGATGTTTATAACACATGAATTTATGGGACACATTCAAACTATATCAGCAAGATGTCAATATTTTCACAATGAAAAACCACACTGTAATCTTATTTACACCTACAGTCATTCCCTGTTATCAACTTTCACTTAGTCCTTGTCCTAAGTAGGGATTATCTTTTGTCAGTCTGTTCCCTGTGTCCAGCATCCACAAAGGAATTGCATTACATTTTAATCTGGGCGATATCTCATTTTTATATGCTATGAACAATTAACCATATGAAAATTTAATATTTCTAATACATCCCAGTAAGAGCTGAAGATGACTCACTAGTCAAGGCAAACAAGTTATGAAGTACAGTAATAAAAAAAGAAAAATCAGTAGAAGTTATAGGTTTTGTTTCTCTCACTAGTTGTATTTAACAATGAGTACATTGTCACTTCCTGCATTACAGGACTGTATTCATTTCCTCTTTTTCATGGGCTAGCTTCTTGATTGTTCCTTTGTCTTATGAGATGATTTACATTTTTTCTTGTTGTTGCAGTCTCTAAGCCCTTAGTGGTCCTTCATAAATAAAATTGCAATAGCACTAGGTCGATCTTTCCCTCTAACTATGGTGATAGGAGTGCTCTGGGTATTTGAGTTTCCTGCTTCTTGCTCCATCTTGCTCCATATCCCACTGAAAGTCAGGTTTAGTTATTCTAGTTAATAGAGTGCAAGTCAACTCAGTAGAACTCAGAGAATATCAAGTCCTGTTGGAATTGTTTCTCCTTTGATTCTTAAACTTCTATTACAAAAGAATTGACTTCAGTGATAAAGACTACTTGTGAAAAAACCTATAGCAAGTGTACTAAAGGGTGAAGGATGAGAAGCTTTATCTCTAAGATTAGAAACAGCATAAGAACTGTATGCTTGTAATTCCAGCATCCTGGGAGGCTGAGGCATGAAGATCACACTTTCAAACCCAGCATGGGCAACTCAGTGGCTTAATAAGGTAAACAATAATGAAAAGGAAAAAAAAAAGTACTGCCAAAGAAGAAAGAAAGACAGAAAGAAAAAGAAAGAAAGAAAGAAAGAAAGAAAGAAAGAAAGAAAGAAAGAAAGAAAGATTAAGGATGCCCACTATTGCTAATTCTTTTTACCATACTAGTGGAAGATCTATCCAGAGGATTGAACAAAAGAAAGAAACAAAAATTTCAACTTGAGAAGAAAAAAGTCTTATCTGTAGGCAGATCAGGTATTATATGCAGAAATATCTTTCAATCACACACACACACACACACACACACACACACACACACACACACACTGGAGTATTCTGGGAACATACTTGGAAAATAATCAGATATGTTGAAAACAAAAGTTGAGTTGTGATTGTCAGAAATTGAAGGGAAAGAGGAAATAATAGTATTTCGTGTACATACAACTTCAGATTGCAAAGATGAAAAGCTTTGAAGAGCGATGGTGATAATGGCTGTACAGCAACGATTATATTTACTGCTATTAGACAGTTCATTTTATGTATTTATTTCAATTTTTCTTGTTTTAGGGAAGGGTCTACTGGGTGTTCAGGGTCTCACAACTAAATCATACAGTCATCCACCTGTTTACAGCCTCCCAAGAGCTGGGATTACAGGCGTGCACCATCACACCCAATCTCAATTGTTGTCTCAGAGCAACCCGGAGATGGGGCCAGCACGGCACGCCCAGGGATTAAACCCCCAGCCCCTGTACCTGCTTGCAGGTGCTTTAATTCACTGAGCTATTTGGCTGGCCCTTAACCAGTTCTTTTTAAAATAGTTAAATGCTGAATTTTTGAATTGTGTAGATTATACTACTATGAAAACCAAAATTACTATAAAGTAGAAGTCAGTATCTCAGTTATAACAATCTATTGATTGCTATCATATTATAAATTACAAATATTTAACAGGAAATCAACTTTTATGTTTTTAAGTAAACCATGTGTGTCAGTTCAATTTGACTGGATTAAGAGACTCCTGAGAAGGTGATTATGGAACAGGTGTGCTGATACTCAGAGTAGATTAGCTCACCCATCGAAGTAGCTGGATGTGCTGTTAGAAGGAGGACAGGAATCCTTGGGAGGGTGCATTTGGGGGCTATATCTCTTTCCCTGCATGAAGTCAGAAGTTTTGCTTTTCCAGGTTCTTCCACCATAATGTTTCTGCCTTGGAGTCAGCCAACTGTGGACTGAACCCCTGAAGCCATTTGCCAAAGTAAGCCTCATCTTTAAATTGTTGGTATCAGGAAAGTTTTCCCCAGAATCAAGAAAGGTGATCAATACACAGTGCAATATTGTTAAGTGTGGGCACAATCACGTACGCTCTGTCTCTGGTATGTACCACTCCTGTGAAGGAGAAGCTTTAGACCCACCAGACAGCAAGACCTCTTTTGCTTTTCAGCCCAGCCCCAGGAAACTACTAGCTTACATCCTTTCTGTGAGCAGGACAATTTTATATACTTCCTAAAAGTGGAATCATGTTGTGTTTGCCTGCTGTAAGTGGCTGATTACATTTGCACAATATCCTTCAGTTTCACTCCTGTTGTCACATCTAGCAAAAGGTACTTCTTTTTAAAAGCTAAATAAGATCCACTGTATGTATACTCCCCATTTTCTTTATCCAGTCAGCTGGTGATGGATATTTACATTGTTCATATGTCTTGGCTATAGTGAATGATACTGCAAAAACACAAACAACATAAACTAAACATTTAAAAATAAGACCTTGATTTAGATTCTCTTGGATTCATTATCAGAAATGACATAGTCTGATCATGTGGTAGTTGTCTTTCACTTTTTTGTTTTGCAGAACCTCCTTAGTTTTTCAGCAGTGACTGTGTCATTGTTCATTTCCACCAACAATTTACAAGAGTTCCAATGTCTGGAACATTTACTATCACATTTTTAAAAAATATCAGCCACCTTAATAGATGCAATATGCTGTTTTATTATGTCTTTGATTTGCACTGAACAATTCACAGTAACTGTCTTATTTGATGGTGCAAAACTGGAAACTTTTCTTCTCGGAAATAAAGCAAGGATGCTTGTTCTTCCCACTGCTGTTCCGTGTGGCAGTGGAAATCCTGGCTGGAACATGCATCCATACTTCTACATGAAACACCAATAGAAGATATGAATGGCAACCGGATTTGTTGAAGCTTTGATGCTGGAGGAAACCTCAGCTGGAGATGCATTAATCTGTCCTACCTCAGCAGCCGCCATGTCCTCTGCAGCAGTTGTCCTAAGAAATAGAAACGTGTGGGCTGTATGCAACACATTCAAACCTTAGCAGAGCTTGGCCCAAACTTGGAAATAATTTTATACTTGTATATCTTATCTCTTATTCTATGGAACACATACTGAAAACCCATGCAAAACAAAAAAGATGCTTGGACTAGGATTACTCAGTCTTTGCTCATAGTTCTGTCACTAAGAGCATCTGTACCCCTCATAGGATTGCTGTCTCTTGGGGGTGAGTTTGCTTACTCAAACTGAAGGGCCTTTTGCTTTCACTTTTATGCTTGCAAAGCAAGGTTTTATTATGTATGCATATACGTGTGCATAGTCAGCCAAGTGTATGTATGTATGTATGTATATTTACATTATTTGTGCATATACAATGCTTTCATATGAGAATATGAACATATTTATCCACAACATCTTTATAAAATTGAATACACAATAACAGAACAGTGGTTACCAAGGACAGGAAATCAGATGTAGGTCAAATCATAAATTTGCAGTTGCATGGGAAAAATAGATCAATTGCTGTACTGTATAGCATAAGGACCATAGCTAATACATTGTGTTGTGTACTGAAATTCTTCTGAGAATAGATTTTAGGTGCTCTTACACACAAAAAGGTAACTATGTAAGGTGATGAATATGTTAATTTTCTTAACTGTAGTAATCACTACACTATGTACATGTGTGTCAAAATATATGACACACTTACCCATGCACAATAAAATTAATTACCTTTTGTGGAATAAAAATGTGTACTACTTCTAATGTTATATCAATTATTGCTATAATCTACTTAATCTAAATGTTTATAAAAAAATAAAAAGTAATAAAAGAAAACAAGAGACAAGGGGGAAAAAAGTCCAAGATCCACTACTTACCCACCCGAAAGAGAATAACAGTATCAAGTCAGCCAGATCAATCCACAGTTTGTTACAGGAATACAAATAACCTATTTTAAGTATTATTTCAATTTTTAGGAAAAAAACCTCACCTCACTTGGTATAGAAACAGTTAATTTAACCAACAAATGGCCAGCGATGATCCTTTTAGCTCATTGGCTTGAGCATGTGTAAAGCAGGTTTTATTCATGTCATGGAAGACATGCAATTTTATTTTCTTATCACATATCAATGTTTCCTTACTTTTTGATGCAATGCTTAAACAGACCACACAGGTTAGAGTGAGACTGTTACTCCCTTCTGTCCACATGGGCTGTGGGATAGTGGTACCATTTACTAACCCCTTCTTCACTGGTGTTTTTCAATAAAAGACCCTATTCCTCAGGAGACGCTGATCCTTTCCTTTCTGTCTTTTACACCACAAACTGCATTCAGCTCAGCTTAGGAGCAAGGCTTCCCTGCTCCCATGTCCAAGCAGTAGTTCTCTGAATTCCAGCTGGCTTAGAGATCCACACTATCGCCACTGCCATAGTGGGGAGGTGGGGAAGATGACTACGTAAACTTGGTTTACCATAGCTTTCTTCTCTTTGTTGTAGCCTAATGACAAGCTCTGAACTTTGCATAGATGTACCAGCCACATCTATATCAGAAACAGGGAATGTAGCCCAAAAACGGTGTTTTCCTTATTTTTAAAACTCCCAATAACTGAAAGTGGCAGAACTGGCATCATATCCAACAAAATTTATAATCGTAAAACCTAGCTTTCTGTTTACTTGCCTTCAAGGTGTAAGACCTTGGGAAAATGCTTTACCTCCAGTTTTTAATACATTATCTGGACTTGGAAAAGTGCCTAACAGATCTTAGTTATTATTATCCTACTGGTGATAGAAATATTTTGACTCATATTTCATCTATCATTTATATTTTTCCCTGATTATTTTAGCAGGTGGGTTGCTATGAAGCCTAATATTTCTCATACCTGATGCATAATTCTTCAAATTGTTCTTTGCTTCATTCGGCTTCAAATGCAGTTAGCTTGATAACACAGTTGCTCTTACTTTGCACAGTTTTAAGAAAAATTTCTAAGCAAATGACAATAATGAGTTCTGAGCTGCTCTTTGAGTGTATCAGCATATTTTTGTTTTGTTTTCTCTTTGCTTGTAGAACTAGTTTGTTCCTAAATCATTGTCTCTTGTTTTATCCACAGCACAACATGGAAACTAAATTTCATTAAGTCAGTGTTTCCATTCATGCCTATTCAAAATAACACAAGCATCTGGGCCACACCCTAGGAACTTCTGATTCAGTGGCACAGGGTGGAGCTTGCAAGTACGTAATTTGAAAATAGTGCAGAAGTGATTATGATGTGCAACTCTGATTAAGAAGAGCTGAATTAAATCCGTGAAGAAGGAGAGCATAGGCTACTATGGAGCTCAGCAGGTTTCTGAGGATCATTTTTGATTTTTGAACATTTGCACACAGTTTCACAGAGATGAGAATAGAATTTTAATTGAGGTTATATTTCCATGGGAACAAGAAACCCAGTGCTTTTTCATGTTTGCAGATATTCATATAAAGGTATCCTATTATTCACTCCCCACTGCTGCAATGCAGTGCACACTACTGAAATTAATTTGCTGCTTCTCATTGTCTATAATACAATATAACTGGCACATTTTTAATGGTAGCAAATGGGGTATCTGTGCAAGATTTTCCATTTCCTTGGATCATTCTCAAGGACAAAGAATTTTAGGGCTGATGTCTACCTCTTTGATATTGTAAACAAAGAATTGAGTTGGTGAGTAATGATTTTGTCTAAGGTCACACAGCTGGATGGAGTATTTCTTTACACTATATTTAATTAGCTCCTATTTTGAAGGCAAAGAAATGAATACATCTCACTAAAAGTAACAAAAAGGAAAAAACAATTTGCAAAGTATAATAGAACAGCCTGAAACCTTCAAAGAATCCAGGATATTTATTATAATCCACAGTTCATGGTACATTTCTGATCCCTTTAATTTTGCACAAATTCTCTAATTAAAACCTGTTGGCAACTTGCATAATTCAAGGCACAAACTAATTCTGCTGTGTTTCTCTGCAGTCCTCCAGAAAGACATTTTATTCAATCAGTGTTCAATCACAATAGAGTAGAAAGAGAAATAAAGTTTTAGTTTAAAGTTCCCAACATATATGAAACCTGTAAAACATACATAAGTTGATAAATGCAATATATGGTTTTAGAATCTTTGGCCTTCTTTAAGATTCACTGTAGATCTCAAAAGTAAATATTTTTCCATTATCAATGAATCAAGCAATTCATATTTACTTACGAAATGTCTACTATATTCAAAGGATGTCTTTGACTTAAACTTGTGTATGCATTTTATAATAAATTTTGGTTCATTTTATATTTTTTATTTCTCAATTTGTTGTTCCCTTTGTGAATTCTTCTATGTTCTTGTCATCACAAAGTACAAAACATTGGATAGCTTATGTGCTTATTAAGAAATTTCTCTAACAGCATCCTCTGTCACACCTTGGGATATGCAACTCTATATGTATCCCAGTTATCATTAAGATGACAAAGCTCATTTTTAATGTTTGCTTCAAAATCTCAAACCAGAAAACAGGCAGTAGTCATGTCCTTAACTGAACATAGCTTTAATTCTATTTTCAAATATGGATGAATTTCCCCGGACTTCACAGAGAAATCTATGAACCATAACATGAGAAGAGTCAACAGGAATGACTCTTCTTAAGGTGTAACACAGATTTTGGAATCAGATTATTCACCACATGTCTATTAACTAAATGGCAGATCAGGTCAGATCTCATCTACCTGAGGAGTCAGTTCAAGATTTGTGAAGGGGACCTTGCTACTGTCTTGCTACTACAGATTTGATGATAGGGAAAACTCTGAAGAGTTACTAACTAATGAAGTTTAAAGTTTCCAGAGATCAGAAAGTCTCTGTGAAGCCACCAGTGTGGGGCAGGTTATAGATCTACTTCCAAGGTTGTCTTCATATTTATTTTCTTCTGTTATAATGACTTTAGCATTATAAGCCTAGATGCATCTAGTATGGAAAACATGTAAGGCAAGCAGCACCCTAAATTATTGCCATGATCCAATCTCTCCTACATTTTCCTGCCTCCAACATTAGGCCTGCTTTTCATGCAGTGACTTTATTGACAGGTTCTCAGAGCTGTTTGTGTTTCAAAAGCCTGAAGATAATATAGATAGTACAGTTGGGGTGGACAGCCTACTCCTCTCCACTCACCTGACTTGAGCAAGGGCCAAGGGTCAATCCCATGACTTTTGTCCTAATGAGCATACCAGGAGGTAGAGATAAAATGCATGCATACCACATTATCTGGCATGCCTCATAATAACTTGTCTTCCAATGGAGTTCACTGAAGTTTTATGCATACAGACTGCATCTCACATACCCAATAACAGCAGAAAGAATTATGGGAAAGAATATGCAAGATAATTATAGCTGACATAACTCAATACTTTGTCAGTTACTTTGTCAGTCACATTTTGGAAAACTGATGGGAAATGCTGTAGATGCAGACCATGCTCAACACTTTTAATTCTTAAAGCCAGGACTTTCATTGCTCATGTCATTTTCCTTTCACCCTGCATGATGAGCCCACTCATTCACATCTCATCTACTTAAACACTAAACTTTGCTGCTTTTTCCTTACTGCTACATAACACATCCAGTTCTTTGTCACATATAAGAAAATAAAAGTCCATCTGGGACCATATCATCCAGAGCAACCAGCATATTTCTGGGCATTATCTTATCTTTACTGACGACTTACAACCAGCCATGTACTTTATGGAATGCTTTTATGAAATTCATCTTACTTAATTGGAAAATCTTGCAAACATTGTTTCAATTTAAAGGTAACAGGGGCTGGGGAGATGGCTCAGTGGAATAAGCACTTCCCTGGCAAGCGCAAGGGTCTGAGTTCAATCCCCGGTTCTGAAAAAAAAAAAAAAAAAAAAAAGTGAAAGGTAACAAATAAAAATGCTATATAATTTTCTGAAGTTCACAGGACCAAAAAGGGCAGAAATGAGATTCAAATATAGGTCTCTGTCTTTAAAATTTTGTCTCTAATCATGTGATTTCCTCTCTGAAAACAGAACTCAAATGCAACCAAATACTGGTTGTGTGTGTGTGTGTGTGTGTGTGTGTGTGTGTGTGTGTGTGTGTAATGTTTTGATTTCACCTTTCAGAAATTTTTGAAACAAATTCTTATCACAAGTACAGATGACAGAACTGACAATGTTGATGTCAAATGCTAGCACCCTGATAGAGAAAGGAAATCAGTTGAGTCTTGACATATCTACTCTTTCTCTTTCTCTTTCTATACAAAATACTGCATCAGTCATAAGTCACCCCAACCATGTGGGATGTCCCCCATCAATGTTTGGTTATGCACAATTGCAGTCAGTGAGTGAAAAGAACACATAATACAAGACATAGGCTTGCATAGGAATTTTCCTGTGGAGACAAGGTTATGTGGAAAGAACCATTAATTATTTTATTTTTCCCTTTCTCATCTGTAACACCCCTGATGCCCAAGCTAATTTTTATAATTTTGTCCCACTCCTAAAACCTTCCTAAAGGCAGATATTAGGCTTTGGAAGTGTTGCTGTTTATTTCATAGCTCTTTGCAGTTATTCCCACTGGTACTTTAAGGGGCTAAGCAGATATTAAATTGTCTACAAATGAAAGTTTGCTGAACACTGTGTATAAATTAAATTCTTGGGGCAGAAGTTTGGCCAAATAATAAAAAAGAGAGCAAGAGTAAATTATATTGTACTAAAAGAGAATAAAAAACAACATTCCAACAAATAATCTAGCAAAAACACACATTCCTTCCAGCTACATCTACACTGAAATAATGTCTTTACAACCATAGCAAAACAAATGCCAAAAAATAAGAGAAGTATGTTTTTAGGTGATAAAATATGAAAGTTGGAGCTAAATCATTTATATCTGAATGTATAAACCATAAGGAAATAGCCTAATCAACTATATTCAGGATACAATTTTAAACTGAAACATAGAAATGTTGTTACGTGAAGTTATTATGTGTAACGATTGCAGAAGACAGAACTAATCCTGAAAACCTGCTCCTTTCCTCAGATGAGGCTTTGACACCTGGAAAGTGAAATAGAATGAAAACAGGCATAAAGAGAAAAAGTAAAATTGTAATTTTTCTTTCCTTCCTTCCTGAGAATCTCAATGCTAAATTATGCACTTTTGCACCATTTATCCTTGTAACCTCAGTAAGGGGACATTTCGTGTGAAAGCATGACATTTATCTATCTGCGGGACACCTTGAATAATTATACTGCTGATTTCTGCTGCTGTATTGAAAAGGGAAGTTAACGTTTATATTTTTTTATTTTGCAAACCCTTTTCTTCTCCATTTACATTTCTTACAACTTTTTTATAAACCAATTTTACAGGCTTATATCTGATAAACTAAACAATCCATTTGAAGATAACATTATGCAATTCAACAACTGTTGTCCAATTCCTATTACATTGGTTAATGGAATTTTGTACCATTTCTATTTTTTTTTTTACCATTTTTTATTCTTAAAACATAACATGGTAAAAAATAGCCAGCATCACTATTCATTAAGAAAATGGAAAGCACAACCTCAAAGAGTTACTGCCAATTACTTACTAAAAGACCTAACATTAAAAGGATTGACTGGACTAAACTCCAGCTCAGATATGAAGAAATTGGAATTTCATTAGTTGTTGGTAGGAATGTCAAATGATGCTGTCATTTTTTTTTAGAGTTTGGTAAAAAGTATTTACTTTCCAAAACTCACTACAACTTCATTCCTAGATCTTTACCAAACTGAAATGAAAAGGTTTGCTTATGCAAAAATTTTCAATAAATATTTACAAGAGGCTTTCTTCATAATTATTGCAAATTTAAAATCACCCAATATCTTTTATTTTTAGACTAAACAAATAACCCGGTACAGCTGTTCATAGGATGACTGCTCAAAAATGCGTGAACTACTGATATATAGGACAATATATAACCAGCCAACACTTCTTAATATTTTTATACTAAATAGGACAGAATCAAAAGTTTCCATGATATGATTTGTTTATATAATATTCAAAAAAGAAACAAAAACATTTTAAACAAGGGAAACAGATCGGTGTCAAACAATTTTTGTATTTGATAAAATACAAAAGGTCAAAGGGGAATTTCTTAGAGCGAAGGAATTCTTCTATAGAGTTTTCCTTAGTTTCCACAGAGAATTGTTTATAGAATTAACTATAAATATCAAATCCATACATTCTCAAATATCTTACATAAAATGGAACAGTATTTTCATATAACCTACACTGTTACATATTTCGTATCATCTGGATTACTTATGTATCTAACACTATAATTTATAAATACATAGTTACTATATTATTTAAAGAAAATGTTAAAATACCCTGCTTGTGTTAAGGACAGATGCACATTTTTTAGCAAAACCTGGATCTGTGAAGGACTGAGTATTCAGAAGCGGAGCCTGCAGATATGAAAAGCTGACTATATGTTGATGGTTTTTGTGGCTACAGTGAGTACTGTTTTTATCAAAACATGCAGATTTAGACTTAACTGAGAAAGGTAAATTTTCCTGTATGGAAGTTATATTTTAGATTTTTAAGTGAGGAAAAAAGAGAAACCAACCAAAAATAACAAAAGTCGGAGGTACCATGGCCAGCTGCTCCCCTGACAAGTATGACCCTGAACAAACTCATGTGTATCAAGGACAGCCAACATTTTGGTCCCAGGTTTTCAAGGTCAGTGAGGACTCAGGACATAGGAGAACCTGTACTATAACATCCTGTAACTCATTGGTGTCCCAAATTTTCTGACCAAGGAGATTATGGGGCCAGAGAAGA
>NW_004524690.1:1190842-1200769 GCF_000260255.1 Octodon degus
AACATCTAATTCCCCAAGAACTGGGCTTCCTGAGAGACACAAGATGAACAAGAGGCTGTGTGGAGGATATTCTCTGGGGTATTCTGCCTGTAGCAATCTAAGCCAAAGCAAGAACAAACAGTGTTCCAGCACCGTGGAAGGGACTTCGGTCACCCACACGAAGAGCTTCCTCTATGTGAGACAAGGTGGTAGGAAGGTTGTACTTTCCAAGACTCTGGTGAAAGAATAAGATGATTTGACACTCATGAATTCTCTCATACATTACATAGTTATTGTATGTAATGTATGCATGTACATCCTCAGGCTTACTGATTAAAAAGAAAAAGTGAAATAAACTGTTATCCATGAAAGGAGAAAAACTTGATTATTTAGTTGTAAAAATAAATCTACATGTAGATAGCTCATATTATTACTTTAGAAATTCTGGATAGATACAAATATCATTTGCAGAGATTCATTCCTCCTAGTAGAATAAATGATTTAAATGCTTTCAAACAAATATTAATTCAGTAATTAAAGATGGGGCACAATCTCAAGTGTTAATGATTAAAGTCTATGGGATAGCAAATTCTTTAAGAGCCAGACAGACCAATTAGAAGTGGAAATAAATATTTAGTCCTTTTCTGAGACTGTTTATTTTGCTATCTCTTTAATTAGGAAGCATATAGAAATTAATACACTTTACCTGACAGTTAACATTAGACTGCCTATGTTCTCATAAATTCTGTGTAGAAATTTTCACATATTTGCAAACATAAGATTATGAGATTAAAATGTCTTGTAATATGCTGTTTCATTCAAAGTTATTCCATACATTCTCTTGGCTTTTTCTTTATGTCCTTTTGAAATTGCTCTTTACATGATCATAAATAATGCAGTTAAGCCAATTAATGTAGAACATTAAGCGAATGAGAGTCCTGAACTACTGTTTAAGGGCATACTTTTCTGTGTTTTACGACTATAATTCCAAAGCACAAGCTTGTAGAGCCTTCGCTTTAGGAGACTGACACATTCTGGCATGTGCTGTAAAGAATGCAGTCCCTTGTTTACAGGAAGGTGTGCACTGAATTCTAACAGATGCATAGCAGCCCAGAAGTCTTGCCTTATTCCCTGTTCATCTTACAGCTACCAGTAGGCACACTGTGCTGTTCTCAGTCCACATCCTCCACACATGCAGGTTTGTGTTGATGCCTTGGAAGCACAGTAGGATGCATTGATGTTGTAGACTGTGGCTAACAAATACCTGTAGCACTTCAGGTTCATACAGAGTTAAGGTAGGCAAGATGGATAAGGATAGAAGGCAATTTTCATGTGCTAGGCATGGTCTGAAGAGGTGCTCTGCTGTGTCCCGGATGTTATCACAATAAGCAGTGGGACAGATAATAGTATCCTCACTGTATAAGTGATACAGCTGTAATCTACAGTGTGATTTGAGGACTACCTAAAAGGATCGGGACTGCCTCACAGAAAATGATACTAATCCTAGTCTTTCCATTTATATTCCTAAAATGCTTGGCTCCAGATAGACGCCCTTGTTTTGAAGTCATGTTTTGTGGTAACACCCACATAAGACATATGAGTTACCATGACCTGAGAGGCTTTCAAATGTAGATTCTGCACCATGCTTGTGTTTTCAGATTGCTGGAACTTTAGACTTGGAGATAAGACATTGGGTTGTCATAGGTATAAGTTATTTTGCATTTTCATAATGCTTTAATTATATATGTTAAATAATAGTGTGACCATAAAGATACAAAAGGAAGAATTGGTGTGCTATTCTAATACCAAAAGTCTCAGTTTTTAGTATAAAAATAAAATGAATATGCGACTTATTATTATTAATCTATATATTTTGATAAGATGTATATTTTTAACATTTATATTTAATGTTCCCTTTTAGAACAGAAGACCTTAGACTATGAGATTTTAACAGAGTAAAGTGCACTTAAAATTTAATTAAAAATTAAAATTTAAAGATACTAATACAAATATTAAATACTTAAAGATTAGTATTCTTAAAATGAAGCATCAAATATGAAAAATACAATTTTTTTGAAAAATACAATTTTCCCATCTGATAGTTCAGAATTTCATTTCTTAAAATATCCCAGATAGAGAAAACTTCTTTTGAACTTGGTTGAACTGCTAAATAGCCCCAAAATATCAAGCTGGGAGTTAAAATACATATTGCTTCATGAAACCTAGTTTACTCTTTAACCAAGGAAAATATTTTGGCTCTTTGCCCTGATTTTTTAAATTTCTAATAAAAATTGATCTTACTGGTACTAATTTCTGTTCACCTACAACTATGTAAATATATGCAAATAACAGTGAACATTATTGGGTTTTATAAGAATAAATAATTGATCTAAGAAAATTAATGGCTTTACAGCAAATCATGTGTTAGTAAGAATTAATTTTGCTTTTGAAACTTGTTTTTGGAGAAATCAAAATTATTTTTATAGAAAACAGTATTTAAAGGGTGACTCATTCTAATCAGTAGGCAGCCCATGAACTGATACTGAAAGTACAGCTATATGCAAGACTGACTGACAGCTTCCTGAATACTGAGCTCGTTCTCTTCTACCTTCCACCTTTGATCTAGAAGCTTTTGACCTTGACTTTCAGCTCTGAACATTAGTTATTTTCTGCTCCTAGCTGACCTCAGTGGAATCTTTTGAACTAGGATTGATTCTGTTTCCATTGTTAAGTCTTACTTCTTGCAGAAGAATTATCTTTTCCAAAGTTCCTGATTTTTTTAAATGATTTTTCAAACAGTAAGCATAAGCGTTCATCTCCTGAGAAATGTCAGGAAGGAATTCTCACATGGAAACATTGGGCTCCACCATCAGAGGTTAAAGCAGACTGGGTGTGAAGCAGTGGTCACTGTGGATTGGAGAGATAGGCGATCCAGTAGTTTCTCAGTCTGAAAAGATAGAAATGTCAGAAGAAGGGATGGAGAAGGCAGCACCATCCACAGCAGAGGGCCTGGAAGCTCCTACCTGGGTGCCAGTGCAAGTCTGAACTAGAAGACTAGAGATATAGAGCACCAATGTACCAAAGTGATCACAGTTACAGAGCTCTTGCAAAACAAAAACGCTTCTTTCTTTCCCTCTCATTCCATCCAGACTACACTCTTTCTTGGTGCTGCCTTCACCTGGGGTGGGTCTTCCCCCCTAACTTTGCTGGCCTGCATATCAGATGTCCTCAGATATGCAGAACTCTGCTTTAATAATCTGCAAGGCACTTCTCAGTTCATTCAATTTGATATATCATGACTAATTGGTACAGAGCATAAAACTTAGCATTTTTAACACTTTCCAGAAAGTTATGCTAATGTTGCTGATCCAGAGGCCACCAGTCTAAGTAACGCCAACTCCATTGTACCCCACAGTCACCATATTTTTTGCTTAGGAAAAACTCACTTAAAAAAAAACACTGTATTTGTTATCAAGTTCTTACATTTTATTTCGTGCTATCTAACATGTAGCTATAATTACCTGTTGGCAATGTTGTTTCTGTAAGTTTATAACTGCCATTTCATTATCATATGATAATAAACCCCAGGACGGAATCATCACCTACAGATTCTTTACAGATTTTGATCTGCCCTGGGGTAGATAAGAAACACGCACACATACACTCATTCATGGCACACAGTTAGGTACAGCCAATGGGACTCTAAGAGGCATCAGCGAAAAATCCAAGGCTTGAGGACAATCCAAGGCTGTGCATGAACCTCATATGTCACGGCAGTCAAGGGAGACATACTGGAAAATATTCTGTTTAAATAATTACGTCAGGATGACTACTAGACTTATTAATTCTTTTCTACCTACCTTTAAGTTACCTAAATAAGGAGACATTTTTAGGTAACAGGAAGACAGGTTAAAAGTCATATATGGGGAATGCAGAGTTTATAAGTCTGGTGGAAAAAAGAAATACAGAATTTGAAATTACTAATTTATATAAAATATACAAATTTTTATCAGTGTTTTTCATCCTAAACAATTACACAAATGTGAACTCCAGTCAGAAGCTAAATTTGAAAGTCACCCCACCTACCTACCTTGATCTTTTCCATACACATGATTTGGCAACTTTCACTAGGAAGAAGAAACACAATTTTAAAGTGACCGAATCAGCCAGAATGAGTTGGGCTTTGATAAACATAGCAGTTTAGTGGTTACTACTGGTGTGGTCAGATATTTATGACTTGCCATGTTCTCTCAGTACTAGGACTGTGCTTCCTGGTTCTCTTGTTGGATGGCCTATCAGTTTTCCCTGGGGGAAAAGTGATATACAAACAGAATAGTTCAAGATTATTTAATAAAACAGTTTATTGCTAGGTTGTAGCAGATCTTACAGAACCCAATAAAAGCCAACGCCAGCAACAGGAGAGAGTTATTATCCATAAGCCTGAAGTGACAAAGGCCAGAGGTGTGGTTCTGGGACATGCAGAATTCAGAGAAAGTAGCTAGAGTGCCTGACTGGAAACATGTTTGTGCTGTTACTAATATTTGACAAAGAGAAGGAGAGGGACAGAGAGTGCCTTAATTACTTTTTTCATTGCTGAGGCAAAATACCTGATACCCAAAGTTAAAGAGGAAAGGGTCATTTCAGCTCACAGTCTGTAGAGGTTTCAGTCCACAGTCAGCTGGCACCCAGGCAGGGCAGCGTGGCAGAGGGGCATTGCAGAGGGGAAATAGTCCGGGACACAGCAGGCAGAAAGCAGCAAGCAGGAAGACAGAAGAGCCAGAAGCAGCAGCCAGCCCTGCCTTTGTATTTCATCCAGAATATCTGCCTTGTGGGTGGTGGCACCCACACACTGGGTAGGTCCCCCTTAATCTCAGCATCCAGCCATCTCTGAAAAAAATCTCACCTGTGACAACATGAGGTTTTTCAGTGTGGGGGAGCATCGAGACACAGAGGCACAGTCTCAGAAAAGGCTGAGCTCAATTGCAAGTGGGAATTAAAGAAAATGCAATAATTTGGAGTTCTCCAGACACAGCTTCATATGAGGCAGATGATTCACACCAATAACTGCTGAGAGGTAAAAGTGTAACAGCTTTTGACAAGTAAAGGTCAATTAGAATTATAGTTTCAGATTTGTCGATGGCTGCCATATTCACTGTAAAATCTCCGAATGGATTAAAGGATTTCAGAGCAAAGGGACAAGTAAGACTATGGGATCAGGAAGTCTTTATATGAGCACAATGTCAGAGGAAGACCAAACATTTGAGTAACAGTCGAACTCTGAGAAGGTGAAGTATTTTCAAGTAAGCAAGAAGAGAAAAGGAGGTAGAATAGCATAAAATGTAATAAAGAAAGATAAGGAATCCAAGCAAGGATGATCAGAAAATATTTTTGAGTGTTTGTCATTTGCACATGGCTGTGACCTAAATAGGTAGGAATTTTGCCAAGATTTAAAGAGAAAAGCCACAAGATTGGACTAAAACTTGTGTACTTATTGAGAAGGTGATTGTAGTTATCCTGTCCTTGTTCTCTCAACATATATTAGATATGAACTTTGAAGATAACTTATTGGTTCACTGATCTTCAGATCTAAAGGGAATTGGACACCAAGTACAGAAGGTACCCTGTGTAACAGTCTGACAAAAGCATAAATAAGCATCTGAGATGCCAGGGTGAGCTTGATGCAAGGACTGAATGGCATCTTGAATTTTTTTGGCGGGGCAGAAATGGGCAAGTCTTTGCTTTCAGCTGGAATTGGACAGGTGAGTGAGTGGGTGGATTGTGTGCTGAACTGTGAGATGCAATAATGGTAGCTAGCAAAATATTTCTGGTTCTTTTTCTTCTAGGTACTCAGTAACTTCTCAGGTTTGGAATTCTGATCCTGGTGACATGATGAGATATGACTAGTTCTGGTCAATAAGTTTTGTGGCAAAAAATGAAGCTAGGTAAGGTGATGCACATATGTAATCCTAGCACTCTGGAAGGCTAAGGCATAATAGTCATTTTAAACCCAGTATGGGCTATCTAGTGACTCAGTGAGACATTGTCTTAAAATTAAAGAAAGTAAAGGTAGGGGCTAGGGATACAGTACTAAGTGCAAGGCCTGTGTTCAGTCTCTAGTCCCATAAAAGAAAGAAAGAGACAGAAACAGAGGCAGAATACAAACACACACAGAGAAACAGAGAGAGAGGGAAGGAACATGAATGACTTAAATGCTGGCAAATTTAATTGCTGACACAAGATTCTTCCAAGTTTTTAGATTCCACCACTGTATTGCGCAGTATTCCAGATCTCTAAAGCAGAAAACACAACCATCTTTTCTCACAACAGATATGTGAAGAGAGAAAAATTATCCCATCATGTTTTAATTACCTGAAATTTGGGAGACAATCTTATTGTATCATCATACAGTTTTTCTTAACTGATAAAAACGAAACAAAACAGATATTAATCCTTGTGGGCAAGTGAGATTGGAGTAGAGAGTTTGTGTAAAAGAATACTTTCTATCTCTGATAACCTTGAATCCCACAATGTTAAGTGAAATAAATCAGACACAGAAGATTAAATATCATATAGATTTTCTTATATGGGAAACCCAGAGTAGAAATACATCTAAGAACAGAATAAAAGATGAACAATAAGAAGCAAGGATAGTAAATGGAAAAGGAGCCAAGAGACAGAAGGAAGAGAGCAGGAGGCATGTCAGGCATGTCACATATATGTACTGGGCACCCAAGTGAAGGTACTCGTTTTGAATTACAAAAATACACAAATAAAAAAAGAGTACTTTCCACTACCACTTCTTTAAGGTTAAGGAAGGAACTTATAGATACTTATTTGTTAAACGTTATATAAACCAAGGGCTAGTGAGATCACTCAGCAGGCTAAGAGCTAGTGACCGAACTGGGCGTGGTGACGCACTCCTGTAATCCCAGCCCTGGGGAGGCTGAAAACAGGAGGATCATTGCGGATCTGACCTGCGCAGTGAGACCCAGTACCAACTATATAAAAATTTAAAAATTTATATAAATTGATTCTTCATACTTTGACAAATAGGATTTTAACCTGAAATGTCTTCTTGTCATTCCACAAATAAATGTGAGGTGGAAAGGAGAATATAATTGTGTAAACAAATTTGCTTATAAAATCAATTCTATAAAGATGTTTATAGCTGACAGTGGCTCTTACCTCCCACTTTGATATTTTGAATATCGAGGTCACTAGATGCTTTGTAGTTGATTTGGAGTTGGATATGGGACTATTAAAAATGAACAGCATTTAACGCACCTTTTTATGGGCATCAACACCAGGTAGATATGACTTGAGCTGTTTGTATCTTTTGTAATATTCTCTTGGAGAGAATACTACACAGAAATACTACACAGAATCAAAATAAAAATATGTCTCAGCTAGAATATAGATGAAGTAGATTTCTATCCTATGCCAATGCTTTCTGAAGGCTTTGCTACTGCCTATATGCATGAGAACTTCAGAGATGCATTGTGGAAAGAAAATATTTTTCTTCCCACAATCTTCTTTGAGGATCCAAGACTCATTGGGATGCATATCAAAATAAATAGCATTTCAAATAAGGAGAGGGAAGGCTTTCATCTCAACATGAATTGTCACAGAAGGAAATGAAGCTTGCTAAAAACATATCTGCAAAGAATGCATGAGAAAGAAAATATTAGAGTGCTGTTTTTTCAGACTTCTTCATTATAATTCTTTTACAAATGCTATTATACTGACATCCTTGCATAAATGGCATAATTGGTCAATGTATTTGAAGTGCAGGTAAAATAATTTACTAGAAATTATTATGGGTACTGCCATGAAATAATTTAGATGCTGCTTTTTATTTCTTTCTTCATTGTGTCTCCACTCATGACTAACTCAGCCTGCACTATTAGGCAAAATGAGGCTATGTGAATGCAATATGACTAGAAATTTAGAAATGAACTATGTAGGAAATAGGTATTGGTTTATTCAACTATTTATCTTATGACTGTTTCTGGCATAACAATTAAAATCAGTAAAGATTTTAACATTTCTGCCTTTGATCAACATTTCAATATTTTCAATGACAAATACAATAAAGTGTTGAAAGTAAAGACATATTTAATATTTGGAATAGTAGAAAAACAAAAAAAGTTAGTTCAACAATGATGTAGTCAACATTAGATACTTATACTTTCATGGTTTCATCAGGTAAAATGATAGTAATTTAAAATAAAATAAATATATCCAAAAAATAAAATATATCTTTACAAAGCTGGAAAAATATCTATGATATTTTATTAAAAACTACAAAAGTAAAGATCAGAGGGCTGGTGAGATAGCTCAGAGGACTAAGTGCCTACTTTGGCAAGTGCAAGGACCAGTTTGATGCCTGGTCCATGCCCATGCTGCCTCAACCCCAGGGCACAGCTGAGTCCCAGCATGGTGACATACACCTGTAATCCCAGTGCTGGGAAGGCTGCAAACAGGAGGATCACAACAAGTCCAAGTTGCATAGTGAGACCCTGTACCAAATGCGTTATATAGAAAGAAAGAAAGAAAGAAAGAAAGAAAGAAAGAAAGAAAGAAAGAAAGAAAGAAAGATCAGGATGTAGTATAATGAAACTTCTGTAAGAGTTCTCTATATGTCTACATGCATCTATATGTGTCTACATAAGCTACACATAAATGTACATGATACATGAGATATTTTTATGTGCACAGAAAAGGGAGGCAGCTATTTAGGCATGTGCATATAGATTAACTGCACAGAATTTTCTCCTTCAGTCTTGCTTTTCATCACAGTACATAATACACTTGTGCTTTAAAAAATAGAGAAAATACAAACAACTACAGAAGACCTATAAATTGTAGCATTAAATTCACTCTTATTATTAAGAATGAACTTATTTAAGAAAATGTCTTACATAATGTTTTGTACTTTTAAGATCATTTACTGTTTTATAAGAGTTTCAAAATGTTCAATTATTCAGAGACTATATTTGTTCCCTTAAGCTTTGACAAAATATTTTATTCAATATATCCTCTCTGTAAACCATGAATGATCTTCATATTTGCCCTTTAGTGTAGGAATTGCTGTTACGAATATTTTAGAAAACTATGCAGCTGTCTAAACAAAAATAATGGATTTTCTTTGGCAATTTTTTCTCTTTGGAGTTTCACATGCTGCAAGGCACACTTAATATGTGGATTAGAACTTTGAAAACCATAATTACCAGCACAATTACAGACTGTGGTGGGAATTATTTGGGAAACAAAGAAAGAGGTCAGCACAAACTGTACACTTGGTGTCTACAAAGAAGGTGTGAATGGCGTGTGATCAGTGAAGCAATCAAGCGATTGTTTATAAACTTGTTCATGCGGTGTTGCAATCATGCATTTGGGAAACAAATGGATTCATTGCAAAGCTCCTGTGTTTCTTGTGTGACTGAAACAGATGCTGGTCTTACACTGACAGACCAGGGCAGACGGGTCCCTGCCTCATGGAGTTTTAGGAATGAATCAAATATTATAGGTTTTTCACTTGATCATTATGTACCTGCTGTCCCTAATTCCTTGATTCTCTCCTCAATCCTTACAATTTACTAACTGGGGCACCAGCTGTGACTGCGCGGAAGTATGTCCTTTTGCTTCCGGCCACTGGACGATGCGCTTGCCAGTTGAGGTTTTTAGGCCCATTTATTTCACTTGTGCTTATTAATATAATTATCTAAATCAATTGCAAGGCTAATAAGAATATAAATGGAAAACCATTTCTTAGGAACTAAAGTAGGGTGTTTTGGAAAGAGTTGGTAAAAGAAAGGTATTGAGAGTAATCACAGAAGCCAGTACTGCAGGTCAGAAAGCACACCTTTGAGCAAATTATACTGAGTCAAAAAGTGCAAGATCTAGGAGAAAATAGGGTAGAGGAATTTGGAGGGTAGAAATAGGCAA
>NW_004524690.1:1208559-1238243 GCF_000260255.1 Octodon degus
ACTGTGGGAGGGAGGAAGGGGGCTACAGCAGTCATTTGGTTTCTTGGTGGATTCAAGGTAAGAGATGAGAAACTAAATTTGCAATAACTGAGTTCAAGAGAAGTAGCATATCCCAAAGACTGAGGAGGATGAATCTTACATTTCTTTATGCTATTTACATTTGCATCTGTCTTCTGAGACTAGAATTCGTGGGCTGATGATGTGTACTCCAGGACACAACATAACAAACTGGATTTCTCATTGGGTGAGTGCAGGTCTTTTCTTGGGGTCTGTCAGTTGTGTCTGAAGACTCCTTCATTGTTTTCTCATGGGAATGGATGAAGATGTCATGAGATGTACCGATACCACGTGGTCAATGTATTTATTGTGCATCTTAAACACATACTAATGAAAAAAATGTAACAAAAGAAAGAGATGTGATGTCAATCTGTGACAACTCTTCTTGCAGTAAGAGCCAGAATATTTAGAAGATAGTTGTTCACTTACTCTATCCTTGATGAGCATAAAAAGTCTGTTCTGCAAAAGCATGGATCACAAGCTCTCTCTGCAGCTTTTCCACATTCAAATCAACTCTCTTGATCTCTTACAGGGAGAGTGATAGAGATGCCCAGAGATGCATTCCCATTGCTATGAAAATCAGCACTTTGGCCTCTGTGGGCTCTGTCTTTCATTAAAAAATTAAAATTACATTTTATGTCTGTGTTTGTATAAAAACCAAAATTACCTATCCTTAATGTTGCTAACTTTTTAGTTCTTGTTATAAAATAAAAACATTGTTGTGGGTTTCTACATGCATCATGGGCTCTTGCAAGTTGCCTCCTGTGCATAAAGCACAGATTGGCCCAGCTTGTGTGTCTTCCTGAGTGAGGAAGAAAATCTGGGCATTTGAACATTTTTATTGAGGCTGTCAGCTAATAATTTTATCTTCAATCCTGCCACCTGCACCTATGCCTTTACAGGTCCCTGGCACCTCCAATTCCTTCCAAATGTCTGGGAATGTAATACTTTCTCATTGACTTCATCCCTGAAGGCTGATTATCCAGTATTCTCTCCTCCAGTGTTTCCATTTGATCTTTTTGCATCAGCTTTCAACTGTCTAGAATTTGTTAAGAACCATCATTTGCTGTCAACTCCTTTTTTGATTTCTGCCTTTATTTTTATTCATTTTCTTTTATTCTAGTCACTGTGTGAGGAGAGAAAAACACCTTTGTGCAAATGCCCACTTTCCTTGAAGGTCAGCCCTAGGCATGCCTCGGGGTCCTGGCAGGCATAAGTGAGGCACCTCAAGGGAGGCGACTTTTTCAGGACTGAGCAAGGAGGACAGACAAGCATTTTACTTACAGAACTTCAACCCACGTTGTGTTTAATTGCCACATTCCCCCTTTCCACCAGGTCCAGAGTCTCTCTGATTCTGATATATAAATCATTTTCATCTACAGCATAAACACTATAAGTTCCTTTGGCAACCTCATCACCCTTCGCTTCTCCATTCTTTCTTATAGAAATTTGTCAAAATCCTTTTTTTTTCAAAAAACCTTTTCTTTTAACAGCAACTTCCCTATATTTATTCTGTAATTATAAATGTATACTTTTACAAAAGTTTTGTTATGATGTATGTCTTCTTGGAAGAGACATGAAATAAAAACTCCTATGTTCATCCAGGAATTTTGTACTGGAAGCTCCTGAATAAAAATTTTAAAGTAAGTTAATTACAGGTAGTGGGAAATGAATGCAATTCATCAATTTTCGACTGTCTCCAGAAAAAAAGAAAACTGGATCTTGTGTGTATGTGAGCAACGCATATAGATGAGTTAAATTATTCAGAATTTGGAAATCAATTTAATAATCTGAGAATAAAAGTGGAAAAAATCAAAATAATTAAGTCTATAGAAATATAGTGTTGTGCCCTTATTCCAGTGGATGATTAGTATCTATAAATTATTCACAACTACAAGGTGTGATTGAAATATTACAGTGAAAGATATATTAGCACTAATGTAGCTCAAAATAGTTCCCCTCACTTCGAACACACTTGTCCCATAATTCTTACAACTTTTTGAGGCAGTTATCAGTGTCTTCACATGATATGAACAAATGTACAGTGAATGCTATAATCTTAAGAAAACCCAACAAATTCACCATTATATTTGGAGGCTTTGTTGATAGGATGGTATAAAAATAAAAGCCCCAAGAACACTATTAACCAATTTTTTTCATTTAGAATTTTTCTCTAAAATATTCTATCCATGGAATTCATCCACAGAATACAACACACAATGCACTTTTTTCTTAAGATTACAGTATTCATGAGAGTCAGCCAAATTCCAGATCATGAAACATAATCTTGCAAATTCAAGAGAATATACATCACATAAATAACCTTGTGAATTCTTAAAATACATACACTGAACTAAATGTGTCATTAAATTTGTAGACGGTAGCAAAATTGATGTTTAGAGTGAAATTTATAGCATTCAATGCATATGTAAAAATGTAAGGAAGATCTTAAACCTATAATCTAAGTATCCATTTGAAAAAACTAAGAAAAGAAAGAAGATTAAGTCTGAAGTAAGAAGAAGAAAGAAAGGAATAAATAAAGTAAAAGTCAGTATAACTTATAACAGAAAGACAATATATTGGACCAGGGAGATAGCTCAGTAGAATAAGTGCCTGCCTGGCAAGCACAAGGTCCTGAGTTTAATCCCTGGTACTGAAAAACATAAAGCAAGTGTAGGAAATTCATGAAACTGATTCTTTAGAAGATCAATAAAACTGTTGAAAGCACTGACTAAGCAAGATAAGAAATGATGTGAATTGCCAAAATGCAATTTTTCAAGAGGAATCACTACTGATTTCATTACTATAGGATTTCGTTTTAAAAGGCAAATAGTATGAATAAATGTAAGAACAATCTCTGAAATGATAAGATTATTTCCATATCAGACTGAAATTTAGGAAAAACAGAGTCTGATTAATAAGGCCAGCTGCCCAATGCAATTCCCTGATCATTACAGATCTGAAACACATGTGGACTCATTCTTTGTTTCACTCCAGCTTAAATACCTTTTGGGTTTCCATGGAAACCAAGATGGAATGCCACAGATGTTGACTCAAACAGTCAAGGGCTGTCATCATAGTAGGTTGCAACATAGTCACAAGAATTTATGATGGCATATACTTTAACTCTTCTTTTTGTAATTAGTTCTGTTTTCTCTTATCTCTCTTATGTTTACCATATCTTAACAAGGATGGGGAAGGACTGCAAGACTGAGGCATTCTAGGCAGGGTCATACAGAGATGACTCAGCCCAGGTGCCTCCTATCTCTAAAAGGCATACTAGGTAGAGTCATGTAGAGTTGGCTCTGTCTCAGTATCTGCTATCTCTAAGGTGAATTGGAGGCAAAGCTAGAGCATCATTGGCTAGGATAAAAATTAGCCCATTGAGAGCCACCATCTCTCACATCTCCACACAGATTTCCACAATAGCTGTATCAGTCTAGGATTAGAGGTCCAATTTGACCCATTCCCCTTCTGTGTATTTTTCCAGAAGAATTTAACAAATCACACTGCAGTGACATATCTGCACTCACATTTATAGCAACACAATTCGTAATAGGTATATCTTGGAAATAACCCAAATGTCCATCAAATGAGGAATGGATAGAAAAGATGAGGTCTTTTATACAATGGAGTACTCTTCAGCTATAAAGAAAGATAAACGCAAGGCTTTCATAGGTAAATGGATGCAAATAGATACCATCCCCATTAATGGAATAGATCAGACTCATATGTGCTAACAATGCATTATTTCTCTAGTGTGAGAAACTGAAAAAGTAAACAGGATCCAGAAAGCATGACAGGTATTGTGAAAGTGAAAGAAACTGCTCAAATGCAAAGAACAACTGAGATGGGGGAAAGGAGAAAAGAAGGATCATACAAGGTAGCTAACATAATGGGACTATCAGTAATTTCTATTAATTCATTGAAAAGAATAGTTAATGTTTGTATTTGATCAATTATACATACCTATCTGGTAATCTGAGCAACTACTTTGAAGGTAAAAAATGTTATATAATAACCACTGTTAAAAAAAATTTAAAAAAAAAATAACCACTCTTAATTTCCCACTAACTTGTTTTGAAGTTCTGTATTGCCTTTTATCTTTAAAATAAAATAAAAATAATTGTGTCTCCCAACTTAAATTAATAATACAAACAATTAAGAATGAAGTTATAATCGTTATCCATAACATTTCCTAGAATAGAAGCACAGGGGATATTTCATAGCTATGATACCAGAATCATTTTAACTAACCAAACAGGAATAAAATATTTTTAAAAATAATAAAACTATAAATCCTTATCTTTCATAAATATGGGAACAAAAACCTGCAACAAAAGAGTAGCAAACTAATTACAATGATGTACAAAAAGAATTGCGCAACATAATGAACTGAGATTTATCACAGATATGCAAGAGTAGCTTAACACTTGCAAATCACTTAATGCATACCATATTATTAAGCCAAAAAATAAGATATTATGGCCATATCAATTCACATAGAAAAATAATTTAAAAATCCAACACCCATTTGAAAAAAAAAAAAAAAAAAGGTGCTTTATAAGCTACTAATGCCAGGACAACATCCTCCACTTGATTTAAAAACAAAGAAGTTTTTGTAAGAAAAACGCTGCTAACATTGTACTTCATAGAAAGAAACAGAACAAAGCCACAATGCACTTTCTCATTGCTCATAATCAGTAACATACTGGTCATCCTAGCTAAGGCAGAAAGCCAAGAAAATGACATTGGGAAGAAAAATTGTAAAGCTGCTCTTACAAATGATTAAAGGATTTGAAATTGCATATATAAAGGCTCAAAGAATTTATCAAAACTAACAAAAGTCCCACTATATCTTGTAAGTGAATATGGCAAGGCAGGAGGATTGTAAGCCAACATAAAATTTACTTATTTTGTTCTAAATTAACAATGAAATATTTGTAACAATGAAATATTTGTAACTTTTAAAACACCATTAAGAAATAGAATACAAAACAATGGTTTAAGTTTTGAATATTAATTTTTAATAAGACAATCAATTTCATTGTCAGATACATGCCAATATATAATTTAATTTAAGAAATTGATTTGTGCATCTGTTGTAGCTAACCATCAGAAGGATCTATTAGATGTGACCTGAAGCTACTATCTATAAAGAGAATTATTACTTGTTTAGGAAAAACCAAAATCTGTAAGTCTGCAAATCGCTGAATCTGGCCTACTCATACTATTTAATAAATTGATCTTTACTTATTTATGTTATTATCTACAAAATAACTTAGAAACATCTAGATTCGTGTTTAATTGAATATTGAGACCAACTATTGAGATTAGTTTTTTGTGAGTTTTTGTTTCTTTGTTTGTTTGTTTGTCAGTTAGAGACATAAAGAGGAAAAGGCAGGTGGTGGCAATCCTGAGTTCCAGTCCACTGGAATCATTCCTCTGATAGAAGCATACTTCTTCTAGCACTAAGTTTTTACATAAGCAGAGATTAAGGTTGTAGGACAAAAAATAAAATATTTGCTGTTGGAGCACCAAGGTTAATAGCACAGAACCATTCAGTTACACTCCTTGCTTTCTAGAGCACTGAGCTCCAATTATAGAAGGAACAGCACCATGCATTAGATGTTGATTTAGAATGCACAGGGCATCCTGCGTGACATTTTCTCAATCCTTAAAGGTGTTTCCCCTTTTGGACATTTTACCACATACTTCCAAAGGTCATCCAGTTGCTGTTAAAACACAGAGCAATAAGAGCTCCAGTGTGAAAGCAAAGCTGTTTCAGGCACTTTGGAAGACAGTGTGGCTCTTTCCTGCACAGCTAAAAATCACTTATTCATGTAGTCCAGCAATTGTGTTTTTAGGGATATATTTAAAAGTATACACTCACACAAAAACCTGAACATAAATATCTGCACTTTGCTCACAATCTCCAAAATCAGAACTCGTCAATAGCCCTTATAAGACAAATAGAGAAAGTGTAGGTGTAAATAATCAACCCACAAATACATGGGCCAATCCTAAATCTACATTCCTAACTGAAATCACCCAGTCTGAAAAGATTATATAGCATGCAGTCACATTTATATGGGCATTTTTTTAAATGGAGCAAAATTATTTAAAAACAGATTAGGCATTGCTGGGAGTTTATAGACAAAAGGATAATAACTGAAATACTAGTTTGAGGGTGTTTTAAGGCAATGAACCACACACACACACACACACACACACACACACACACACACAATGCAGAATGGCTATTAAGCACTGAACATTTGTAGAAAGAAACACACTGGGCTTCACAGAAAACCTGTGTGCAAACTTTCAACTGTCGTTTAAAAATCAGGAATGTCAAATACAAAGAAGAAAATGAAAAACCAGTTTAGCTGTATTAAACATATAAAAAAGTCTCACTGATTGGGGTGGAGGAATATGTGTTGACCAAAGTAACTTTGGAAATGAAGGGAGTCTATAAAACTAAGCTGAAAGAAATTGTGCATAGGCATTCTGCTAGTTCATAATATTTTTCTCTTTTTGGATACAAGTTAACAATTATGAAACTTCTGCCCATTTGATTGCCTGGTGAAAGTCTGTACCTCATTTTTACATGGACTTTGCTTTAAAAGGGGAGCCTAGTATTTTATGCACTGGGAAGCAAAGGGAGAAATTTAGAATGTGGTGTGTGTGTGTGTGTGTGTGTGTGCGCGCGCGCATTTGTGTGTTATGGGTTAAAATTAAAAATACATATTTTTCTCATTGGCTCAGAGATCTTGAAAACACCAGTACCCAGAAGCAATGAGTACTCAGCACCCAGGTTGTGGTTTCTAACATCATTCTCTAATAAAAGGAAGCAGCGCTCCTTAGGCAAGAGGCTAAGATTATGGCAGATTTTAGGTTAACTTGAAGAAGACTGTAATTGCCAGAAATTAATGAAGTGCTCGACCAATCCACAAGATAGGGGAGGGTATGTCCAAAGAACAGAAGGGCCAGCTGAAACAGCTTATAATGTCTAATGGCAAAAATCATTGAGCCAAAGATAAAGTACATTGAATCATAACCCACAGTATAAAATAAATATCCGTGAGTAGACAGATGCAAATGAATGCAGAAAAGACAAATATCTTACTCAAAAAGTGTCCAGATAATTTACATTGTTTCTGTGATGGCTTGTTCTTTAGGATGGGCTGCACGTAGTGACTTCCTCTTAAAGAATATAACATAGGAAGCAGTTTTTATTTAAAATAACATTTCAGTGGAGAAACCCGGCAAAGATGGCTTTGACCAGATGACCAAGGTCAGTACCAACAGTGAAAAGGCATGTTGGTCACATGTGCCCTGGTGAGACGTAATGAAGATAGTATTTTGCCTCTCTAATCTTTTCCCCTGAACCCATAGCACTAGTCACACACTTGAGAAAAATAACCAGATAATTCTAAATGAACAAGCCTTGAAACTCTCAAGGTCATCAAAAGTAAGAAAAGTCAGAGAAACTATGATAGATAAAAATAGTGTGAAGAGGCATGACAACTGCTGTAATCCAGTATTGTGGATAGAATGTTGAAAGGAAAAATTAAGAAAATTTGAATGTGTGGTTAACGATGATGTATCAGTATTGGTTTAATATTGCGACAAAGGCACTAAGAAAAGATATAAACAGAAACTCGGTATCAAGGGTAGGGGAAATGTCTTCACTGTCTTCATGATGTTCCTATAGTTTTAATTTATTCTACCACAAAAGTTAATTTAAAAAGTAAAAAAAAAATCTAACAATAATTTGTGGTGATGGCTACTCATCCCTTTATGACACAGTTTACTGCTTTTGTGTAAGTATGAGCATGGTTAATTTATAAGTGTGAAAAAATATAATTGGAAAACTATTTCTGAAAGTTCAAACAAGGAAACAAAGTAATGCTACTAAATATATTGCTTTGAAAATTACATAGAATTGATAAATGATAGATTGAACAATTTATATGTTCAATTATATAAACACAGTTATACAGCATTTTATTTTTGTCATAAGCATTATAAATTCTATCTTCAAGAAAATAAAATAGGCAAAAATGAATATTATTTCCAATTTTTTGCTACTTTCAAAACTGGATTTGTTAATTCACTGAATCAGGAAATTTGAACTAACAGTCTCTTGTATGCACAAAATAAGAGATTATGGATTATTTCATAAGTCAATGATAAAATTCAAGGCCTGAAACTAAACATTGAAGTTCACTACCCACTCTCCTGTAGGGGTGTGTGTGTGTGTGTGTGTGTGTGTGTGTGTGCACTTGTGTGCCTATGTGTGGACACACACAAATTTATATACCCATACATTGTGCAGCTAAAGCCAACCCCATAGCATGATTTTCCATTCTACTTTTTGTTACCACATGAGCCATCTTCTCTCAACATAATTCTATGAATTTGAGTTCAGGGTTGTGCGGTCATGCGACCTGCATAAGATCCACTGTGTCTTTCTGTAGTAGAATCTGGGAACTACTGTGTCTCTTTTATGCCTCCTGCTCTCAATGGACAAGCCTGCTGTACCACTCATACTGTGTAGCTGTATTCCTCCTTGCTCAGGGTGATAATGGTTTGTTTCCATGGTACTTTGAAAACACTGTATGTTCTTGTATCACCTATACATTGATATATCTATGTTAATCACTTGAAACAGTTTCTGCTTCCCTTGTGCCACCCTGACCATCATGGAAACTAGCCATAGATATTATCAGTGTATTTCACACCCACTGGCTTCACCACCTGTAGCCAAAAGTTACTTTGCTTTCAGATTATAATTCATTCAACTGATAACCAGTGGCAACAGAAATATGGTAGCAAGCAACACTCTAAAATAGAAAAACACTCAGAGCTCATATTATTGGGAATGCTAATCCCAAGAGAGTGGATATATAGAGATAGATTAGTAACTTCTGTTGAATCACCAAGCAAATCTTTTCCTAGTACTATGAAAATTATAAGAGATGTACTGCTACTTTGATGCATGACTAGGTCTAAGTCTCTTGTTATTTGTCATATTTGGTTAAGACTATAAATTGTTCTAGCATTTTAGCTGATATTACATTCATGTTTCTCTGATATTTGAATGATCAGAAAAGTAGTTTAGAAAATAAATTGGGAAAATCGCTAGGTAGGATTACACTAAATCACCTGCCATTTCTTAAATTGATAATATTTTTCTATTTGTTACAATTGTTGATAATATGCCAATAATTTATGTATTTGGTATGAGGTCTCATAGTGCAGCTCGGACGCATAGTGATCCTCTTGTTTTCAGCCTCCACAGCACTGGGATTACGGGTGTGTGCCACCATGCCCAGTCTCAATGGCCTGCTCAGTGGGTGGGACAGTGTTGTACGTGGTGCCAGGATCATACCCTGGTCTCTGCGCTTACCTAAGTATGCTCTTAGTTCACTGAGCTATCTTGCTGGCCCTATGCCAATAACTTGAAGGAAATTATGTAACTTGCAATGTGTACTTTCCCCTTTTTGAAATTTGTTTTCTTTATATGAATTATTTTTTTCCGCATGAAAAATAATTACTGCAACTTACAATAATAATAATAGTATTTAAAAGTTAAAGAATAATATACATTTTTCTCTTCTTTTAAAGAAGGTTGGATCAATTGAAATGATTTCCACTGCATTTTGAGCACTTTTTTACAGGTATTCCTGAGGAAGCAACTATTATTTTTACACTTCATAAGATTTAGAAATGATTCTTGTGAGAGAACAAACTCAGATTAGGCTATCGAACAAGACTCAACTTATGCAAAAGGTAATTATACCTAACTTGTTGGAATTAGGGGAAGGAATGTAAAAGATTAGTTCTGGAGAACTGTTGTACAATGTTCTACCAATAATTAACAGTATGGGAGTTCAGGGTACAGGTCAGTGGCAGAGTGCCTACATAGGTAATAATATAGAATTGTACCTTTGGCATTTGAGACAGGTCTCACCTTAAGAGTTCTGACCATCTACACACACCTACACACACACACACACACACACACACACACACACACACACACACACTACTTGGTAATTTTGGGAAGAGGTAGAAAAGCTTACTACCTTGATTGTGTCAAAGATACATCCAAATGAATGAAATTTCACGTGTTAAACATATGAAGATTTTTAAAACTATTTTTAAAAAGTGTAACAAAGCATGTCAACTTTAGTGCTATCATAAAATCTCCATCATAATCAATGGGCAGGAGAAATGGCTTGAACATAGTTTTTGTTCTGTTTTTTCTCAGCAACACAGCAGTGGACAGCAGAGGTACACGGGGTGGGGGGGCAATAGGGACCATTGTCATCCTCACCTGCCTGAATTTCTCAGTAGTATGCCCATGACTGAAAAATGATAAATAGTTTTAACATTACACAAAAACAGTTTTAGGTCAAGGAGATAGCTCAGAGGTCTAAGCACTTGCCTGGCAAGTGCAAGGACCTAGGTTCAATCTCTGGTACTTCATGCCATGCCCGCATCTAGCCAGCCACCAAAACCAGGTGTGGTGGTTCACCCCTATAATCCCAACACTGGGGAGGTAGAAATGGGAGGATCACTATGACTCTGAGCTGTGTAATGAGACCCTGTACCAAATAAATAAATGATTAAAATATTTAACATAGAAACACTTTCAGTTTAAAATAGTTTCCATTTTGAAGCTATATTTTCTCATGAAATACACAAAACTAAAAAGAATAAAAATAATTCACAGCAAAATACCTAAATAGGGCTGAGGAGATAGCTCAGTAGAATAAGTGTTTGACTGGCAAGCACAGGGTGTTGAGTTCAATCCCCAGTACTTAAAAAAAAACACTAAAGAACCATTATTAATAATTTAGTATGTTTTTATAACTAGTTCTAATGTCCTAAACACATAGTCCAGATGTCCTGGACTTTATAATAACAAATAATATTATAATTTTATCTTTTTTTAAAACATGTCATTAAAATATAAATAAAAGTGAAAATAAGTGTAACAATTTGTGTTTATCAATTAAACACAATTATAACCAGCAATCATTAAAAGAAATCCACAAAGACCTTGTCATTTCAAATACTCATTCCTTCTCCTTTCTAGAAGATAAACACATACTTTCCAAGAACTCAAGTTGATTTTTCTAGTGTTTGCATAAATGGAATAAGACACTATGGATATTCATCTTTGACTTTTTTGTTCAGCATTATGTTTGTGAATTTTATTTATTATATAACAAGCAACTGTAGATTATTCATTCTTATTGCTATATTCATATAATTATTTTATCAATTTGATTATTAATGGGGACTTGGATAATTTGCATGTTTTAGCTAATGCAAACACAATTTTTTATGAACATTTCCACAGGCTCTTTGGTAAATACATCCATGCATTTCTGTTGGCCAAATATCTGGCCAAAGACTAAATGGGTCTAAGAATATGGATATATTCAGCGCCTAGTAAGTATTGCCAAAGATACATTCATCTAAATGTACCAACTGGCACTCCCAGAGGCAGAATACGACTTTAGTCCTTTATTTTCTGGCAATACTTGGAATGTTCTAGGTTGGTTCACTTTGTTTTGTTTGCTTTTAGCCATTCCAATGGGTGTGTATTGATTTCACAGTGTGGTTGAAATTTGCACTTCTTGGATGATTGATAGATAAAAACATGCTTTTTCTGAGATTTTCATTGTTCATTCGGATATCCTCTTTTGTAAAGGTTATATTAAAATCTGTTGCTCATTTTTTTGTATGCTGTCTTTAATTTCTTAACAATTTAATATTTTATAAATATAAATTTAGATATTTTAAGAAATATATTTATATTTTCATGCTTTATATATTTTTGGAAAGTGGTTTCTGTTGGATTGATATCTAATCTTATTTTTCTCTTTTAATGTTTCTGATGAATATTTTGTTTGCAATATCATGTAATTTATCAATATTTTATTTAGTTTTATTTTTTTAAACCAAACTCTAGACTTTGCACTTGCCAGCCAGGTGCTTAGGCCACAGAGCTATCCCCCAGACTAATACTTTAAATAGTGTTCTGGTTTCACTTATTTTTTACTTCAAGATCAGAAGATTACTTTACAGTAAGCAATCTAGATATTTTTAATATTTATGCCTGAAGTGCAAAAAAAACTAATCTTTTCTATATGCTATGTCATTCTGCCCCATGTGGGCTAGGGCTCCACAAACTTCTTGTGAAAAGCTGGCTGTGTATTTGATAGTTCTCACCTATCCAAGTTTTTAAGTTTTGTTTATTTTTGTCTCCTGCCAAGTTCAAGCTTCAGCTTGCACCCAGATGTAGCAACAACCCTCCCATTCAGTTAGAAATACTCATTTTCCTCTTGGACTTTCAGTTCACCCAAATTCTACTTCTTCCATAGCTCTTCAAAGTGTCTGCATCCATACCTATTCAAACTTTCATGTCCACGACTATGCATGTGTCTATGTATCTATCTATACTTATGTCTACGTATGTATGCTTATATTTTTTTTTACTTTTGTTATTACCATTACAATTGTTTACAGTGGTCAAGATAGACTCTACAGGCTCATGCATGGTGGGTAAATGATCTTCTTGAGCTATACCTCAGCCCCTATATTATTATTTGTAAAGTGTCTCATGTTTCATGATTGGTGTCTATACTATAAAGTGAAAATTCACATTTACTTTTAAATTCAGAAATATTGTAGCAATTACTCCCATATCATTCATTAACCAAAGGTATGATTTATTTGGACCATTAGGTCTATCTTGTCCCTTTACCAAAATATACTCCTGATGGAATGAGTTACAACTTGGCTCCTCTGGCACTAGGCCTTGGGATTTGGTACCAGCTATTAAAAAGAAGCTCTTGTTGTGCCCCTGGTCAATTTTGTTTGCATATATGTATAAATTAGATTAAAGATATATCTGTGTGAATTGCTTCTAAAAGTCGATTTTGCTTAACCCCTTCTATGTTTGCCTTGGCATTTCATAGCTACTCTGAGATCTATTTGTTTCCCAGAAATATTCTGCTTCCAGTGGTACAGAAGAAATTGAAAATGGTGTTGTTGTCCAGAAAGTGGTCTTGCCCATACTTTTTAGAGGAAGACTGAGTAAAGAAAAGGAAACACTGTAATCTCTCTATTTGCTAATGTGAAAAACATTTTCTCTTTTCTAAGAGACCATGTGCTATTTTCTTCTCTTTTGGAAATACTACAGGATATTTCAATTCCATTTTATTTGCTGAGTGGCTTATATAGCAATCATCTGTTGGTGGTTTGGAAAGAAAGTACTAATGTACCCTGATGTGACATCCACTCCTCCTCATAGACTTTGTAGTCTGAAACATGCACAACAGCTGCAGCCCAGAGCAGCAATCTGGCGACTGAGTGAGGACCATCTCCAAGACCTCACCCAACTTCTGCTGGAATCAGAAAAGATGGGCCACATCTCTACGAACATAGGACCTCCTAGTGGTCGTACATACAGCCAGTGTGCTGACAGAACTGAGGGGAATGTGGAGGAATACACAACCCTTCCCCTACTCAGCTGAGATGACTAGAAATGAGAGAAGGACCCACAGGAATCATCATGCACTCAGCCTTTTGCCACAGCATCCGTGTCAACTTTGGTGGAAAATAGTCACCGATATATAAAAATCACAACAAGAATTGCCCCATCTGAACTCTTCTTCCCTTAATGAAAGCTTTTGTCCATTGGAGAGAAAAATGCTTTCTTATTTTGCAAAAAACCCATACTTTTCTCTGTAAGAAGGCAAACTGTAAGATACATAAAAAAGAACTATTTTTGGAAGCACTGATGGAGTCAGAGGTCACCAAAGCATGAACAACTCAACTCGCAATTTCTGGAAATGAGATTCTGCTACCTCTTAGCACTTTACAGATCATCCTCCACATAGCATAAGGTAAACTGTGTCTCAAAATTAAATATAAAAGCTATGTTATATCACCACCTTAACGTTTGCCGGCTGTTTTTCTTACTTTCCTCGTCTTGAAACCTACTCATATTTGCTTACAATTTGGCACAGGCCTTGACATTAAAGTAGCCTGTATTAGTCAAGACTCCTTGAGTTGCAAGTAAAAAACACTTTTTAGCCAACTTATGAAGTAACTGGAGACATTGCTAGAGTATGATGGCAAGCAAAGCCAGCTCATGTAGCTCACAGCTCTTGAAATCCACCTTGTTTGATTCTAAACTTGGGGAGCAGAACGCAGGCTGAACTTTCACCTGATGTAAATCCCTTTTTAACATCTCCAATTCAAACTTCCTTCAGAGCTGCCAGCTGGCTTTCTCAGAGCTTAAAAAAAAAAGTGACATAAAGGGTCTGGTAGGTAACTCAGCCTTTGAAGTTTATTTTTCTTACAAGGCTATTATGCCTACAAGGCAGCAGTAAACTTCTCCTGGGCAGAGACCTTCAGTGTCCAGCATCGGAGAAGTTTCTATGCTTGTTTTCATGAAACAATAAAAGAACTAGAGACCACATCTTCTCTTGTGAACTGCAGGCTCACAACATCCCAAATAAATCTTTTCGCTCATTTCACATTGAAGTTGTAGCATTGTTTTTCACATATCATACCACACTCAGCCCACCCGCAGAAAAAACAAGGACTGGATCAGTCTAATGAATGGCTGGATGCAGAAGCACTATTTTATTTTTTTTCATTTTACAACATTCTTTCATTATAAATTCTGTCTCTTAGTTTCATTTGCTAAGGCTCTGGTTGTCTACCTGAGCCTGAAACCATACTTGGATGTAAATATTATTAAACTCACATCCCTAAAGCTTTATAACAAAAAGTAAGTAGGAAATTCATTCCCAATAGTTCTGGCTGTAATGAAAAATCATGAAAGGGAACTCTGGCTAAATTTGTGTCCTGTGACTAAAGTGGACCAGGTACTGTCGTAGGTACCATTGGTGGTACCTAGCATGGACCACACTGACCCATACCTCTGTGCCTATGAGTAAATCTCTGTTTAGACCTGGAGATAAACATACAAGGAATTAATTATGGCTGACCTCAGGTAACAACTAGTTGGGTAAGAAAAGGTAACAATGTATTAAGACACATCATTAGGTACTGTTACTAACCATCAAAAAATACTTTGGGGGGCCAGGGAGATGGCTCAGTGGAATAAGTGCTTCCCTGGAAAGCACAAGGGCCTGAGTTCAATCCCCAGTCCAGGAAAAAAAAAGTTCTTTGGGCTAACTTCATTGCCAGGTTTCACCTATCTAGCTAGCTAGCTAACTAGCTACCTATGTATTTATTTATTTATTACTTGAAAAAAATATATATATATATATATTTTCACAGATTCCAAGTTAAAAATCCTGATACATAGAATCTTGTAATATAGTTCTGTAAATTAAGTTTCAGAGGAAAAGGAGGATGATACCCTTGTAATCAATCACCAAAGTTACATAAAAAATAGTAAAACATTTTTAAAAAGAACATTTTTGAATAATAAATTCTATAAATACAAAACAAACTCATGAGTAACTCTGAGGGTTGAATAAATACCTAGTCGATCAACTCGGACTTAACAGCTCCAGCTAGGACTGCTACAGTACTGCAAGGGAGACAAAAGTGGATTCATTGTTGTGTATGTGAAAAGAACATGTTCATTAAATAATTCTTAAGAAATGTGCACGTTTTTCTAACATGGAAACACAGAAGACTCATGTCTTTACTACCACAACTTCTAAACATTATCAATGGCAAAAAAAAAAAAGGGAGGGTCAGAGGTATAGCTTAACTGCACAGTGTCTGGAAAGTGCAAGGTCTTGAGTTCAATTACCAGTATAAATAAATAAGTAAGAAAAAATACCTTTTAAGGTACCTAGACACATGAATGATCTCAAAATGTGATCACAAAAAACTCTGAAAACCAGGAATGTATCAAACTTGTTAGATACTGTAACAAACTGGTCAAATAATAAACAAAATTGTAGCAAAAAAACTTTCCTACATTCTGTTGTGTGCTTAATATTAGGATCAAAGCTATAGTTCAGCCATCATTTCAGTGTGGTCAATCAGTTGTTATGGTTTCATACATAGATGTCTGTTTTAGAGGACAATGTAATGCCCTGCTCTCATGAAAAAGTAAAAAAATCTAATTTGTTGTCCTAAAGGGTACATTTAGGAAAAAATAAATTGCTTATTATCACCTTTTATTAGAGGAATAAATTAAGGACTCTTTGTTTCAGCCCATCATTTGTAGTACTTGTGCTAGGGAGTGTCCCTAGCTACAGGAGTTAAAGGTGAACAGGGATTAAGCAACTCATCCAGTTGGCATATTTAGTTTTTCCTTTCTCTTCCCTTTCTACCAGGCTATTTTAGCCTTTAGAATTGGCCTACTAGCCATTCACGCCTTCATTAAAATGCAGTTTCCCTGGAAACGTGGCAGCAAATAGCATGGGCTTGGCTTGAACCCTGATTACTTGCTTCCATTGCAGTATGGCTCCCTCTGCCACAGCCTGCCCTCTATGGAAGGGCTCCAGTGAAAGCCATGCATACCATGAACATGAGCAATAGCTTTCTGTTTAATGCATGTTTTTGAAACACCTTAAGGCAAGAAACATGAAACAAAATCTATTTTGACTCCAGATGATTTTATCAGTATATTGCATTAATTTTAAGGTACTTTGAAATTCAATTCCTTGAGAGTTTATATGCAGATTCATGACTGTCCCCTGGGCTCACACAGAGCCCTCTGCCCTGATTCCTGGGTGCTTTGTGATGTGACAACGGTAAGATGTCTTAGAGAAAGGGTGGGGAAGTTTCAGTCCTTTTCTAAAAGCAGAGAGTAGCCAGATGAAAGGCTTAATTAAAAGATTCCAAAGAAATGCTTTAAAGCAAGGATTAGCAGAAGGACAAGGCACTGGGGTGAAGACGAAGCAACATAGTTATAGCTCTGCAAGAAAAGCTCCACTTAGCTTCAGGTTTAATAACTGACAGCTGCCCAGGAGCTAGGACAATAAATTGTGCAAACATGCTGTGTGTGTACATGTCCAGTTGTTTGGGAACAGCTTCAAGGTCTCCACCTGTCTAAATTACTTCCTTAAACAAATATGAGTATAAATGATGAGTCAAATATGCCTCAGAAATGAAACAGGAGTTCCCTGGCAGGTATAGTGAAAACATTTATGTACACTTTTCCTTTCCTTTCCAAGTTAAAAATAGAGCAGAATTGCACATGCTAATTTGTCACCCATGTGCACATATACTGGCATTAAGTCTTTTAATAACTTCTAAAAACAAAGTCCCACACCTCTGCTGTTTCCATGGCAACTGCGTTTTAAGAAGGTAAAGTTTCCAGTTTGATAGAGCTAAGGGGTTCCATTAACATCAAATTTCAAGGATACTGAATCCATAGTGTCAGGAGGAGTCAATCGAGACCAGGAGGTTCAGATGAATCCCACACAACATTTATTTTTCTATTGCAACAAGGTTTAAAAGCCAATAAAATAAACTATTAAAATGGTAATTATTATCCTACAATCCTATGTCATGTAATAGTGCCATTGAAATTATGTAGATTAAAATTTTAATCTAATATCAACCATGAAGAAATATAATCAGAACCAAAAAATCCTTCGTGTGATGATTTTCCTGCATAACATAGTCATTATGCACTTTTATCAAAAGGATAATATGTGTAGTAATGTCATCTTCTCCTTTGTGTAATAAAACCTGCAAAGAATTACATAAAACTAGAATTTGGAGAGAAAAGAAGCTAGAAATATTCTCCAAAAGAGGCATGCTTTATGGTCCAGGAAAAAAAGATTCCAAATGAACCCCAAGCTTACTAGAGCTATTCTAACAGAGGAATAAAAACTGGGTGGCTTTAACAGTGGAAATGAGATGTTTTATAGTCCTGGAGGCTCAAAGGATGAGAACAAGAGGTTGAGATCTTCCAGGGTTGCATCAAATATGTAGTCTAGGCTTCCCTCACAGATTCTGATGCTTAACCAACAGTCGTGGGAGTTACATGGTGTGTTGGCTTATCACTCCAACTTGCCCCAATCTTGACTTATGTTCACATGGTTCTCTGTCTCTGTCTCTGTCTCTCTCTGTATCTGTCTCTGTCTCTGTCTCTGTCTCTGCCTCCGTCTCTGTCTCTCTGTCTCTAACTCTCTCTCTCTCTCTCTCTCTCTCTCTCTCTCTCTCTCTCTCTGTTCTCAAAGTTCTTGTGCTAAGAATGCCAATCATAATATATTCAGCAATGTCATCTTCTCCTCTGTGCAAAACCTGAAAAAACTTACATAAGATTTGAATTTGGAGAGAAAAGCTAGCTTACTCTACTCAAAGATTACATCCTTTTAACTAATTAAAGCTGCAATGAATCTATATCTAAATAAGATCATACTCTGAGACACTGCATTCCAGGATAGAACATAAACATCTGAATCCAACACACAGCAAAATGATTATAGTTTATCCCCCACATAATTGTATTTTTATCTTGTCTAATCCTACTTAATAATGTAATCAAAGGTTTAAATAACATAAAGAAATTCTCCAATTTTATTGTACTTATGAGTCAGCAGAGTACTTTTTGAGACTGCACAATTGATTTACTAAGTCTGAGTTGATGTCTATGATTCTTTATTTCCAGCAACATCCAGGTCAAGTCCATGATTAGCTATAGAATATTCTGAAGAAGAACACAAACAATGATGATGGAGGCTGTAATTCTGAAGCTCATACTATTTCTACTATAACATATATCCTGTGTCTAAGGAAGAAAATAAAGAGAAAAAAAGGAGATACAAGAGATGAAAAACAATAGAAATAGGGTATAGGATTTTTGTGAGCAAACTTCTATCCAGAACCATTTAAAAATGCAATGGAATCACTCATCATAAAAGAAAGCAGATCTACATCTTGATCTAAACTAACTTATATTTCATTTCTAAATAGAAATACTGTTAATGTTAATTTTTGAGTGACCCTTAAAACTAGTTGCACAGCATGCATAAGTGTGATTAGTGTGTGACAGAGCCTTCATAGGTGTGGTTAGTGTCTGATGCAGTGGCGAATACTTCATCATTTGTAAAGCATAACAGAGATCAACAAACTACTTAATGTGATAGCAGCAAATGGATTTTGCATGTCAAAAAGCACAATCAAGGGTCTTACATGGCTAATGATAGAACTATCAAAAAGTAATCATTTAAAAATGTAAACCTAATAGATTAGTGGCAAACACACAAACCTAAAGCCCAAAAGAACAAAACAAAAAGAAAAACAAATGGCTTATGAACTGATATACCCAAATCTAATGTACCTTTATGAATTACTTTGCTATAGTACAGTGGCTACCATTGTGTTATATGAGAACACACACTGGGCCCAAGACTGAACTTCAGATTGGAGCAGGAACTCAGGCCTCCCAGCAGGAGGCAGAGGCTGGCATGAAAGCACCATAAGAAGTGTTCTATGGAGCTGAGACCTAAGGGAACCTGTTGATGGGAGACTTGGCAGCCTCAGGCAAGGGGAGCTCTACCAAAGCAGCATAAATTACAGGATCATATAAGTTCTAGTGCTTGCTAATCTTATGGCACAGTGCCTTGGTTACAGTAAGTGTTGAATGAATGTCAGTACAATTTTATTACTCTTATATAAGGAAAAAACAGCCTAAGTTCTGGGTAAAAACAAAGTGTAACTTAAAGTAATGACATCTGCTTTTATAGATTCAAGAAAAGGAAAACTAAAAGACAAACATAGCCAGAATGAAGACAGAATAGTGACCAACTGCTCAGCTCAGCTGGGTGGTAGTAATTTTCCAACCCTGTCACTAGGAGACATGGTGCTGTCGGCCATCAAACAGCTGTTATTCCTAGACACGCTTTGGTAAAGGCAGTTTGTTGCATTTAAAATGTACATAGGTCAGAGAATGTTTTCTTGTGGATGATTAACCACTACCGGAACAGAAAATAATAGAAGGTCACATGTCAAAGGCATTATAAACCCTCAAGTACAGCAACCAGCTCCTCACTCGATAACTGTGTTTATGAAAGGAAATATAAAACTCTGGAGCAATAGAGATTTCAATAATTATTTTTCTTTAGACTTCTGTTAGGCACACATATACACAGTCAAGCAGGCTTTCAAATGCAGGTGTGGGACCAAATCCAGTAACAGGCATCTGTTCTTCTGTGTTGCCAGTGTATGCTCACCCCCCATAGGGTAGTTACTGCCTTTTAGTTGATTGTGTGAGGTCCTCTGAGAGAAGAGGACAGAAGAGCAACACTAGGTCCAAGACTTTGTACACAAAGGACAAGCAGACCATCTTTTGTAATGATAATGAGCATCCCTAACTCACCAAGTGGTTATTTTTCCGTAAGTAGATCCACAGAACACACTGTTTACTTTTGTCATTTATTTCTAAAATGTATTTGGCTGCATATTTCTTTACATGAAAAATAATAAAATCTTGTAAAATACATGTACCAGGATATTGCATAACCAAAACCAAAACAAAGACCATACAGCTTTCCAAGGTCCAAAGTTGTCATGGAATTGTTCAGATGATAACAAGCATGCATTCATCAAGCTAATTTTCTCTGTCTAGATCACTGACAAGACAGTTAAAGTATGAGATCTTTCTCGCTAAGATTAATAATAAACAGCACTATTAAATATACTGGGAGACTTAGCTGATACAATAAGACAAGAAAAGAAAAAGTATACTGAAAATGATGGAAGACAAATTGTCTTTGCTTGCAGATCACATACTTGTTCATATAGAAAACATCAAGGAATATAATATAAAATATATCATTTAACCTTGTGGAACTGAAAAACTCTATTATTTCATTTTTGAGACATAGTCTCACTATGTAGTTTAGACTGGTCTTAAGCTCACTTTGTAACTCAGGCTGGGTTCAAACTCATGACCAGCCTTTTCTGCCAGCATTCTGAGTGCTTGGATCCCAGGCATGCACCACCATACTTAGCTCCAATAATCAGTGGTAGTAAAGACCTTAAGACAAGGTCAATGTACCAAAATTAATCACTTTCTCAAATACCACAAATAAGCAGTAAAATAACAGTAAATATAAAAGAGCTATATATTGTGTGATTCCAAGTGAATGACCTTCAGGGAAAGGCCAAACTATGGAAGCATTAAAGATAAATGGTTAGAGAATGGAAACTTTTAGGACTGTGAAGCTATTCTGTATATTAATGAAAAACATATGTCATTGAACATCTGTCAAAACTTATTAAGCATGCAGCATAAAGAATAAGCCATAATTTATGCCATGAAGTTTAGTTAACAAAAATATATAAATTTTAACAAATATAGTATGATGCAAGATGTTAATAATAGAAAAACTGAGAGGTAAAATGAAAATAGTTTTCACATGGGAAATCTATGCTTTCTACCAAGTTGCTTCTGTAAATACAAAAATTATGTAAAAATAAACTAAATATAATATATATTATAATGTCAAAGAAACCAGTAGAACATTCTGGGTCCCTTTGAATTCTATCTGCATAAAAAAGCAATTTTCCCTATGCCATATTATTAAATAATTCTTCCTAATATTAAAACAAAAACTTGAGGACAAACACTATTCTTATTTATTTATTTATTTTTCAGAACGGGGGATTGAACTCAGATCCTTGCATTTGCCAGTCAAGTGTTTATCCTAATGAGCCATCTCCCCGGCCCCTTTTTTTAAATGAGTTTTTTTTTTGTTTTGTTTTTTTGGTGGAACCAGGGATTGAACTCAGACCCTTGCGCTTGCCAGGGAAGCATTTATTCCACTGAGCTATCTCTCTGGCTCCGAACACTATTTTTAAATAGTATTTAAATTTCCTATTCAAGAATTTGTTGCTAACATTTTGGTCTTTGTCTACAGGTCAGTACAGCCTCTGAGTACACGTAGCATGAAAGTAGGAGGGCAACTTCCTTGTGCATCTCTGGAAAGTACACTTTTCTATCCTTCAGAGGGCTCATCCTCAATTCTAGAATGGTACTTTAGTTACAGCAATAAGTTTAGTGCTGTGTCATTTTCCCCAGTAGAAGGTTTTAAGGAGACCAGATGGGATGTGATTTTCCATTAAAGAAAACAAACTGGATGGTGGAGAAAGAAGTGGAATCTAGAGACATCAAGACTTGGGAAGCAAGTTGTGTCCATCTGCAATAAATACTGATGGGCAAAAAGTGACTATAAGAAAACTAGAAAAATCCTTTTCTTACAGACCTTATTTTTCTTAAGGCAATACCTTTTTGAAATTTTGATTTTAAAAGATAATTTAGGCTTAGTTATGAGGGAAGCTGTGGAGGAAAAAAATCACCAAATTTTACTAATTTGGAAATCCTCTACCAGAGCTTATTCCTTATGATAATAGCCCCTTGCAATTCAATGTAGAAATCCTTTTGTATCCTGTCTGATAGCAGAGCATTCCTCACCTGAGAGAAATCCGATGAATTTACTGAATGTGGGTGAACATTTATTTGTATGTCTCATTGAATGGAGGTCATGCTAAAGAGACATTTTGTGCTTTTAAGAATAATTGAAAAGCCATTAGCTAGATGACAGATCTCACTGAATAGCAGAAAATTCATACTGGAAAGAAACCAGTGAATATAGCATGCTGTCACTGAATATTAGAACTTTATACTGGAAAGATTTGATTGTGGTACTGTTAGTAAAATTATCTCTCAAGCTTTATACATTGTTTTGCATCTGAGAGGTCATATACAGAAGTTTTATAAATGTAAGAAATGTGCAAATATCTTCAGCCAAAAGTAAATCCTCAACTCATCAGAAAATCTATACTGACGAGCAACCTTGTAAATGTGGGAAAGCTTGCATTCTGATGTTGCACCTCAGTCAGCAGAGAAATTGTAGTGAGGGAATCCCCTTTGCCTGAAAGGTATGTGGAAAAATCTTCAGCCAAAATTCTATCTCACTGAACATGAGCATTTTCATACTAGAAAGAAACCTTTTGAATGTAATGAATGAGGGAAAGCCTTTAGCCAAAAACAGTATGTCATTAAACATCAGAACACCCATACTGGAGAAAAGCTTTTTGAATGTAATGATTGTGGAAAGTCTTGCAGCCAGAAAGAGAACCTCCTTACCCATCAGAAAATTCACAATGGAGAGAAACCTTTTTAGGGCAAAGACTGTGGGAAAGGCTTCATTCAGAAGTCAAACTTCATCAGACACCAGAGAACTCACACCAGAGAAAAGACCTTCATATGTAAACAGTGTGGGAATAGCTTTAGTGGCAAATAAAATCTTACTGAGCTTAAGAAAATTCATGTTGGAGAGAAACCCTTTAAATGTAATACATGTGGAACAGCTTTTGGCCAGAAGTACCTCATAAAGCATCAAAATATTCACACTAGAAAGAAACCCTATGAATGTAATGAATGTAGAAAAGCCTTATCTTAACAAACATCACTTATTGTACATGTGAGGATTCATTCAGATGATAAACCTTATGAATGCAATATATGTGGAAAAGCCTTCTCTCAGAGTTCTTCTTTCACAGTGCATGTGAGAAGTCATACAGGAGAGAAGTCCTATGGTTGTAATGAATGCAGGAATGCTTTCCCACCTATCTCAACTCTAGCCCGGCATTTGAGAATACACACAGGCAAGAAGCATTATCAATGTAGTGAATGTGGAAAAGCTTTCAGCCAGCAGTCACACCACATTAGACATCAGAAAATCTATACTCATTAAGACCTGTAAATAGCTTCAGAATGGGAAAACATGCACCAGAAATTTGTATCTCAGAGTGTAACAGAAATATTTTGAAACAGAGCATCTTGAGTGAGATGAACTTTTAAACAAATGCTAAGACTTTAGAGGACACCAATAGTTTGTACTGAAGAAAAAGACATTCATATGATAAAAAGACTGCCCAAACAAAAAAAGAACTACATCAAAATAACACTGACTTTAGATGCATTTCCCTAAAATTGGGAGCAGAAAATGAAGGAATGTTACTACACTTAGCATAAATCTGGCGATCTTTACCAATATAAGAAAAATTACAAGTACAACAAAGGAAGAAACAGAAACACATATGATCCCTATCACAAAGGCAGGTAATAAGCCTTTGTGATAGGGATTCAGCAAAGCAGAAGAGATTCTAGAAAGACCTATGCATTTATTTGAGTTTGAATATGAAAGAGATAATAATAGGACAAGGGAAAATAATTTAAAAAATTATTTGGAGGTAATTGTTATCTAAGAATGGGTCATGGATTACACAGAAAAGTAAAACTTATTGGAATGAAGACAGCATTATTAAAAGGCAGTGTACAAAAAATGGTTTTGACCTAGGGAGTAGGAAAGCATTTCTTGTAAAAAAAAAAATCAAAAATACATATTTAACATGTATACTCAGGAAATACCAGAAGTTTCTCTGTGGCTCAATTTTTAGAGGCTAGATACTAGAAACAATTCAAATATTCTTCTAGAACAACAATGTAAAGTTTATATGATGGAATATTACACATCTATAAAAATGCAACAGATGAAAGCCACATGTTCATGAAAATACCTAAAAAAAGTTGAGATTGGAAAAGTTGGGGAAATATATATAGATATAGATAGATATAGACATAGATATAGATATAGATACAGATATAGATGTGTCTATATATATTGCATTGACTTTGTAAATTTGAATTATAAACATTTACCTGATGAAGTTCAATAGTTTACATTCCTAATGTTTGCTCATACATATGTAAATGTTTTTGAAGTCAATTGGAAGGGTACAAACAAAGCTCCTGATGGTGGCCTGTGAAGAATGAAGAAGGGATGGGAATGAGTGTGGGGTTGGGGTGGGGAGGGGCTTCATCTTTTTATATAAATATCCATTTCTCTGCAAGTAAATATAAGAAGAAACTCACTAATTCTGCATCATGACATAAGAATATGTTATCTTATTTTTTGTACTTTTCTGCATTTTTAAAGTTTCACAAAATTAAAAGAATAAGGTGATGAGGATCCGTACCTGTAGAAGTTACATTATAATAAATTTCCAAATGCTAAACTTTTCATAGAAATTATTTCTAAAACTTTTATCAACAATGAGTGCATGGACTTACTCTATGTAATATAAAATTCATTTTATTAAAATTTAAAATGATGAGAAAAATTTATTGTTCATATTATTAAAATATACTAACTCTAAAGATGATATATTCTAGTGAAACCAACCAAAAGATAATGATAGCCTGAAAAGACAAGTTCAAGGAGAAAAAAAGAAAAGAAATAAAAATAAAATCGACATACAAAACTGTCATCTGTTCCTTAATTCTTGCTTCTATGGGTAAGAAAAAAAAATGCTAATAGTGCAAACCTCACACTTCAAAAATATCATTTTGAACTCAATTTTAGGACTCATTTGATACCTATTTCTTTTAAGTTTGCACAACATTAATATAAAATACATCAAATAAATTCTTATAGATGCTTAGTTTAAGTGGAAAGTTTCCACCCTTAAAACAGTATATTTTCTATAAAATCGTTGTAATAATGTCAAAAAGTCCTAAGGGAGGTATTATACTGATTTAGAAATTCATAGTATTCTGCCTATAAAATAAATCAGAGAGTAACAAAAATATAAAGTTAAAAAGCTTCCTCAGCCAGCAGCTTGTCAAGTCTTGCTTCTTTCAAGATTCCCTTAGAATTTGGTCAGCTAGCTTGTTTTAGGAAGTGTGAAAAGAATGGATTAATCCTAGGGGCCGAAAATGATGGCAGCTTCATGAGCTTCATTTTATCTAAAAGTCACCTGGTTAATAATTCAACACTGTTCTCTAAAGATATTAATAGTAATATAGATAGGAAACAGCACAAAATTCCATCAACTGTTGATGTAAGATCATCAGCACAGACCATAGGGAATACAGCAAACAACTGGGTCAGCAAAGAAAGACCCACATGGGGCAGAAGAGAACGAAGAATAAAAAATAGTTTTGCATTGGCGCCACAGCAATTGTTACACATAAGGAAATTATCTTCTTTAAACTTTTTAAAATATTTTATTATATTTATTTATTTGGTACAGGGTCTCTCTATGTAATGCACCCTCTTAATGATCCTCCTGTCTCAACCTCCCCAGTTCTGGGATTACAGATGTGGACCACCATGCCCGGTTTCAGGTCTGGCATGGTATGTGGTACCAGGAGTGGAATCCAGATCCTTGAGCTTGCTAGGCAGGCGCTTAGACTGCCAAGCTACCTCCCCAGCCCTTGAAGCAGTTATCTATTCTTTAACTTACCTGACTCTGGACTCTGTGTTTTATAAAAGAGACAATTTGAGATCTGAAAAGGGAATATGGCCTTATGCTCTACACACAAACTACCTTCACTTGGATGATATTTCCTTGCCCTTTATTCTTTCCCATTATAATTATTTTTATTAAAAGTGTGAGAGAGTTACGTTGCATGATGAATGCTTTTATGCTCTGATTTTGAGGTTTCTTCACTTAGATATGTTCATTGAATATAATTCTGTGGATATTATAAAGACTTACTTTATTCTGAAAGGATTAGGAGCAGGAAGCAATTGTCCTTCCCTCATTTTTTTCTCTGAATAGTCTGTGCATCTTGGCACACAGCTAGAGCTCAGATATTCCAGTAGTAATGGTTTGCAGTTCTCCCCAATTTTTTTGCACTCCTGCTGGGAATCTGCATTCCTTGCTGTGCTCAGGGAGGGAGATGGTGAGGAGGAGAGGCTCGGAAGTAGAACAGTCGGGGTAGGGTGTCAGATACACTCCAGGCCGCCCACATTTCCGTACTGAATTCTATGCACTTCTATGCATTTTCTTTAATTGGTGAAGATTAAAGATAGAACCATATGCTTTCTTTTTCTCCTCATCACACCTCACTGCTTCATAAATACTGGCTTGTTAAAGTGGAGTCAAGTCAGGAAATAAACCTGACTTTAGATTTTAGAAGAAATATCACTTTTAAAATGTGCATTGTTAGTGGCTTGTTTAGCTATATTTAACACTTCTCACTTCCTTTGTGTTTGGCATATGTTTTAGGTAGAGAATGGTTCGCAGACGGTGGTGGATTAACTAATGATCAACTTGTAACACACAGCTGAACTGAGTCAGCATGGTGCTGGGCATGGAAGGCCCAACCGAGCGTTGCTGCCAACAGCATAAAAGGAAAGCTGGAGAGGAAGGTGGTGTGCTGTTTATTCTCCTGAGGAAGTTTGTTACTCTGGCTCTCCTGATATGATTCAGCTGTTCTTGTTCTGGGGTGAGCTCAGGTCATCACTGTTGCTGAGGATGGCTGCAGCTCATTTTGAGGGAGTTCTGGTCTTTACCGTGAGCATTGCTTTCTGACTCCAGTGCAGATCCTTCGGCCTGCTGGCACAAATCCTTCATCCCCCTGGTGCAGACTTTCTAGCTTCCACCACTGACCTTTGTGCCTTCTCAGTGCACATACTTCACACAGACTTTCATGAGACATTGTCGTGGACTCTAGGCCTCCAGTTGGATTCCTGGTGGACATTACTTTGGGCTGTCCATCTTCAGCTGTTCTCATGCAGGGCACGTCTATCAGATCCAGGCCCTCAGCTGGATTCTTTGGATCTTTGGTGCATGAACAGATCTGCACCCTTCTGCATTTGACTTCTGAGGTGAGTATTATAAAATAATCCTGGAAATTACGTACCAAGTATTAAATCTGTTCCCATATAAACCCTGACAACAACCTAAACCTACAAATTAAATGACAACATTGATTATCAGAGGTTCCTAGGCATAAGATCTACAATTGCCTTTCATGCTATTATGAATAGTTTTCATAATACTTTTACAAAGGGTAACAGTGAATTATTTTAGAGATGCTCCATCAGATATCTCCAAGCTAGCTAGGACTCTGCTGCCCGAAGTACCACAGAGGCTATCTGCATCCCAGCAGTGCTGTGGCTCGTGAAGGCTGTGTGACTAGAGCAGGCTCTAATGTATCATCCAAGTAGGTGCAGGACTAGCAGTCCTTGTCCTTCCCTGTGATGACTGTGTCCAGCAGCTAGTACTCCACAGTCTGACCATCTGCGTAAGGAGGTAGATAAGGAATGGAGCTGTTAGATGACTAGGTGGATTTAGACATCCAGTCCAGGGAAGGACAGGTAAATGAAGTGAAAGAGCTTTTTGAAAGGCACTGTAAGCTTCACCTTTCAAGTATCTGACACTTATTTGTCGCCTATGTGACTTTTGAGACATATATGTGCTATCTGCACGGTGACTGCTCTAAAATTTCATGCAATTTATGGATTTAGCTTTGAAAACACTTCATATCAAAACTTCAACTTTACTGGCTATATGGGTGTGTTCACGGGAAACAAAATATTTTAAAATGCAGACTATTTTAAATATAACATTAATGATCTTAAAGTTTAACACAGTTGTGAAAATGTCCTAGGATGTCTAATCACCTATTTACACCAAGTTTGTCATTGATAGTGATAGGCAAGCATTTTAAAAGGTCATTATTAAAAGTTAATCATAAGACCTACACATGGTGGCCAGTGGATATCATCCCAACAATCCAGAAGCATTGAGGCAGGGGGATGGTAAGTTTAAAGCTAGTATATGCAATTTAACAACTTAATGGACTTTGTCAAAACAAAATATAAAAAAGGCTGGGATATACCTCAGTGTGAAGTCCCAGCATTTGATTTTCACTACCATAAAAACAAACAAAAATATTAATTGGTTCAAATACTTCCATGTATGACCAGAAACTTTGAAACGACAGGAGAAAATATAGAGTGAAACACTTCAAGGTGGTATCTAATGACTTTCCCACCAAGACTCCTGAAGTTCAGAAAACAACAACAACAAAAATCTGACAAATGAGACCATGTCAAATTAAAATTTCTGCACAACTAAGAATTCAATCAAGAGCACATATATAGTGGAAAAAAATCTGTACTAACTATTCATCTGAAAGACAATTAATATTCAGAATATATGAAGAAAGAAAAGAAACAAGAATAAGCAATCAAAAATAAGTAAAAGACTTGAATTGAAATGTCTCATAAAACATACTAATGATCAAATAAATATATAAAAATGTTCAACATCTTTAGCCAGTAGGGAAATCCAAATCAGAAGTACACTGAGATTCCATCTCACACCATTTAAAATGGTTATTATCAAAGACACCAAAAATGATAAATGTTGATGAGGAGATAATGAAAAAGAAAATCTTTTAACACTCTTATTGCCAATTGAAATTGATATATACACTATAGAAAACTGTGTAGAGTTCCATCAAAACAAAATTAAAATTAGAACTAACATATGATGCAAATATATGATTTGTGGATATATACCAAGTGGAAATGAAATCAGAATACAAAACAGGCCAAATAAATGCTCAGGTTGGCATTGTTCACACTAGCCAAGATAGTGAATTAACCTAGGGGCCTGTCAACAAAAGAATGAATAAATAAAACATGCCTTATACATGAGGCACTTGTAGGAAAATGATGCACCTTGAGACTATAAAGTTAAGTGAAGTAACTTAGACACACTAGCTCAAATATCACACGACTTCTTTTATTCTCTCTCTCTCTCTCTCTCTCTCTCTCTCTCTCTCT
>NW_004524690.1:1240041-1240560 GCF_000260255.1 Octodon degus
CCAAAATATTAACTATCCTGTTAGCCCATCTATCTGTCTAATTTTTGGCCTGTGAACTTTAGTTGTTAAACATCCAGAAGAGAAGCTTAATGATATCGTGATCCTATAACAGAGGTAGTTAAGCTTAACATCACTATTTGTCTGAATATCACATACTTTAGACATAAAATGAAGCTGCTATTTTCCAACAACCATGGATATTCTGAAATTTAATTCCCTACAGAATGTTAAAAAAAAAAAAAAACAGTTACACATTTTTTACACAGAGATTTAGAAATCAAACCTAAGTGGTGTCCCAAATTTTCTGATTAGAGAGATTATGGTGCCACAGAGGAAAGTGATCAATGATGTATAGTTGCCTAAAAAGAGTCACCTAGAGAGAAAAAATTCTCTCAGGCTTTCACAGAGAGCAAACTGGTCAAGCAATGGCCATCACTCATCCAGATGGCTGACAGTGACAAAAGATCCACACAGTGCGGTACATGGTTCCAGGTAAATCCTGAGGGGATTTGACTTATC
>NW_004524690.1:1242295-1243301 GCF_000260255.1 Octodon degus
AAAACACAAATGATAAATCTACTGGAAGAGAAAGTAGGTAGAAATCTTGAAGACAGATGTAAGCAGAGACTTCATGAACAAAACACAGACTGCATGGGAAATACTTCAAATAATCAATGACTGTGATCTCATCTTTTTAAAAATCTTCTACACATCAAAAGCAATAGCCAACAGAGTAAAAAGACAACCTACAGAGCATAAAAAAAACTATCCAATTTTCCCTGAGACAAAGGACTTATATCAAGAACATATAAAGACTTTAAAATTATAATCCTCAAATTCAAAGCTTCAAATCAAAAGTGGGCATCTGAGACAAATACACACAATGGAGAAATAAAAATTATCAGCAAATATATGGAAAAATGCCAAGCATCACTGGTCATTCATGAAATACAAGTTAAAATAACACTGAGACTTCATCTCACCCCAGAAAGAATAGCTATCATCAAGGAATCAACCAAGCTGCAGAGACACTGGGGAAAAGAGAACCCTTCTCCACTGTTACTGGGAGTACAGACTGGGGCAACCACTACAGAAATCAGTATGGAGATTCCTCACAAAACTAGGTTCATTTCAACCAAGCTATTCTTCTTCTTCTTGCTATCTTTCTGGAAGAATTAAAAAATAAACACAACTAATTTAAAGATAACATCTAATACAGCAACCATTGTTGAATTCTTATTACTTTGTTTAGTGAAATTTTGTATTATTTCTAATGTTTTTTATCACTATTTTGTACTCATTAAAAATAAAAAGTAAATAATGTTTTAATTGCTGTATTCTAACCAAAAACTTCTCTGTTGTAAATTTGGGATAATATAAACTGATTTTATTTTCTTTTTTTCCCATAATTTTGTTGAGACAAATAGCAATGAGACAGTTTCAAAACAAATTGGTATGACACATTCAATAATTAACAGATTGCATACTCTCTTCCAAGTGGTTATTTGCTGTAGAAGATGCAGATATAATATCCTATTTACAAACACTATTAGAACAAATCCCT
>NW_004524690.1:1247871-1250082 GCF_000260255.1 Octodon degus
AATAATAATAATAATCAGAGAAATTCAGGTTATAACTAAAATCATCTCCCAGCTGTTAAAATGGTATCATCAAAGAAAGAGAAGTATTTGCAAGGATACAGAGAAAAGAGAGTATATCTACACTTTTGTTGGAAAAGAACATTGCTATCCCTTCAAAAACTAAAATAAGATTTATCATGTGATAGAACCAATGATACAGCTCAATAGCACAGTGACTGCCTGGCAAGCACAGGGTCCTGAGCTTGATTCCCAACCAAATAGCAATAATAATAACAATAAACAAAATATTTATCATGTGACTCAGCAACTTCTGGATACATATGTAAAGGAACGGAAGTCTGTATGTTGAACATATATCTGTAACTTCCATGTTCATTGTAGCACTACTCACAATAGTCAAGATAGAGAAACAACTGATATGCCCATGAAGAGACAAATGGATTAAAACAGGTGACACATTCAAAGAATGAATACTGCTCAGAAAGGAAGAAAGGAAGAAAAAGAAGGAAAGAAAGAAAGAATTTCTGTCTTTCAAATTTTTATCCTAAATGAACCCAGAGCATATTATCCTAAGTAAAATAAGTCAGACACCAAAAGAAATAATCACATTACTTTACTAGTATATGGAAACAAAAAAGTCAAACTCATAGAAGATGAGAGCAGAAGGGTGGTTACTAGGGCTGGGGCTGTACTCAGGTTTCTCTTCAGATTGTATAAGTCTTTCCTCTTTTACTAGAGAAGAGACATTGGTGAAAAGTTAACAAAGTTTCGGTTAGATAAGATGAATGAGTTCTGGTGATCGAAGGGTGATTGTTGTCCATTGTAATATACTATATATCTCAAAATCGCTTGAAGAGGAGATATTGTTCTCACCAAAAAGAAACTGGCCCGACCTGCCCTTTTTACCATCTATTAATAGGTACTTCTTTCTTTCCTTTTTTAATTTATTTTATTTTATTTTTGGATTTAGGACAGGGTATACAGGCTCTACAGGGTCTCACTGCGTAGATTGGACTCGTAGTGATTCTCCCTCTTCCAGCCTCCCAAGAGCTGGGATTAGAGACCGGCGCCACCACGCCCAGTCTTAATTGCTATTTCTGCGCGCCTCAGGGGTGGGTCCAGCACGGCATGCCTGGCGATGAACCCTGGCCTGCGTCTGCCTAAATAGGCACTTTAATCAGCTGAGCTATTTGGCCAGCGCTCTCTGATTATATTTTTTCAATTAAAACTAAGCATAATTTTTAAAGAAAGAATGATTAGTGCACATTGAACCTTCTGTGGATAATTGTCTTAATTCAGGGTATTAGTATAGTTAGGTTTTATTGTGCTCATTGAAAGGAATACATTTCTTACAATTTTTAAAGTAACTCACACTAATGCATTATATTTGTATTGATAATTCAAATAAAACACCTGATAGGTCCTATAAAGAAAGTTAAAAGGGAAATAAGCTCACAAAATATATATCTTTGATGACAGAAACAAGTATTTTTAGAAGGCCATGAATCAAGACATACGATCAAGACATATGAGTTTAAATTAAAACAGATTTATTACACAAAAAGATGCATTATCATTGATCTTCTTCAAATACTTCTCCTTATTTCAGACATGCTCATCCCAACATTCTTGCCATTTCTGAAACAGTCCGGAGTCCTCTTTCATACACCTTCAGCTGAGCAGTCTTGGCTCCTTCCGGGTCCTAAATCAATGCAAAACACTTGGTGAGTTTGATTTTGGAGAAAAGCCAGAAGTTGCAAGGTGCCAGATAGTGAAGAAGGTAGATGAGGACACATTGTAATACTTTTCTTTGGCAAAAATTACCATAAACTGTTTGAGTCAATTTAGGATTTAAGATAGCCACGCTGAACATTTTATTATAAGCATGATTAAAAAGCCATCAATTCTCATTTATATTAGCAGAGGGTCTTTATAAGACATCATCAGACATAAAAATGAAAATGTAAACAAGATGAAAAATGAAGGGAAAATTTGCTAAACTTTCTCCGTGCGATAATATAATTTTAATAAATATCCTTGGAAAAAATCAATAATTTTAATAAAAATAAATGATAATCAAGTATCATGAAATGACCAGATCATCTGTAGGAATTTATACAGATTCCTTCACTCATGATGTTTTCTCATAATATATGTTAAAAAGGCAATGTATACTTGTATCTTTCGAAGCTTTTTCCAAAGTTATACCAC
>NW_004524690.1:1250183-1252079 GCF_000260255.1 Octodon degus
AGGTAATGAACACTTGATTTATAACCTTACTCCTTTTATTAAGCACTTGTTCTGATCAATTTTGCTCTAGGGAAAAGACCCATCTGTCAAAAGGTGGAGTTTAATTTGGCAGAAAAAAAAACTCTGCTAAGAAATTTAAATGCAAGAATTTATCCTCTAGAAAACAACAAGATTGAGTATTAGATAAATCTGTTTCACCTTGTAAATACTTCTTTATACAATGATTTATCGTTGAGCCTAGAAATAAATGCAATATTGCTACTTCGTCTTGTTGGATAATTAAGAACAGAAACCAGTTACCTTAACTTCAGGAAGGTGAATGATTTCATTTCAGAGCCAAACAACCTGATCTTGGAATACAAACTCTTCCTTTTTTTAATTTAGTTTTATTTTATTTTGAAGGGTCAAAACAAATAGCAGAAGCAAAGACAAAACAGGGTCACATTCAACAATACATACCTTACAGATTTTCAAAACAAGAATAGTTAATTAACAATGGTTGTTCCACTATCTATACTTATTGTCAAATGTGTTGCTCAGATTAACAGATATAGTTATACAAGAAGGGAAAAATAATTATATATTGCTGCTTGTTTTCTTTTTTATGAGAAGAATATATTATTAATGGAAAGAAAGCTCCTGCCCAAGAGGGGTACAGGAGGGGGGCCCAAGTAGGTTGTCCCTGGGAGCTGCTTGATTTCAAGAAACTTATTTGTTTCTTGTCTTTGTTTTTTAAATTAAAAAAAAATCAAATCTAAATTCTATCTTAGAAACTATAAAGGATCCATAAAGTGAGACAATGGAGTAAATTAGAAGAAAATATAATGTGCAGAAAAATTATCTAATCTTTTTAATAATGCATTGCAAAAGTAAATTCAGTAAAAAGTATTCTCTGAAAAGGTACCATATACTGTTCTCACAGACATGCAATCTAACCTTTATACAAAACAGTGTTTGTAACTTTCAATAATGAAAAAGAAATAAAAAGAAAAACTACAACCCAGTCTAACATTAAAAAAAAATAGAAACGTGAATTTAAAACTTCATGGTTAAATCATGACATCCTAAAGGAGAGTACTTATGTGAGGAAGAAGTGAGAAAGTTTCCTTTATAGTCCAATAGGCCATAATAGTAATGGGTTTTCTGGACCTTATTGGAATAGTTTGCTAAATTCATGCACCTACAATATTTCAATGGCAATTGAATACCCTTCAAATATGCTGAGACTTTCTGAAACCATGTGGTTCCCACAAGCAGAGTGAGAAGCAGCCCATGGCATCCCCTGCTTATTGCACCCAAGTTCTTCAGGATCCAGGCAGATCTTATGAAAAGGGAGGACCCCCCAGAGCAAGTCATCTCCTGCTGAACTACAGTCCTGCTGAAGAGTAACTGAAATTATCTGTGTCTTGATAGAAAATATGGCAGAAATTCATATTCACAGACTGCAATTTGGAGCCAAACAGCATCGAATCAACTCTATGCTAACTTCATGGAAATAGGAAGAGAGACAGAGCCCAGAGACCCTATCACCTAGCTGGGATGCAGAAATATTTTTTTCAGTAAGCCACAATAATCTTGATACAGGGAGAAAAACTAGTCTCGGGTGAGTGACCTCCAAACCATATAGGGAACCTCCAAATGATATAGAGAAAAATGATCTCTGGACCTGACCTGCACAAGTTCATGTTCTCTAAAACCAAGAATGAATTTCAGGAACAAACGGAGGCTATGAGCAGAATATATTTATTGAGAGAAAGAAAGCTCCTGTCCCAAGAGAGAGGGGCAGGAGGGGGGACCGAGTGGGTAGATCCCCCTTGGAAGTTGTCTCTTGCAGGGACTTTTATAGAGGAAAACCATGTGGTGAGGCGGGTCTAAGGTGGTGGAGAAGACATGGGA
>NW_004524690.1:1253239-1254274 GCF_000260255.1 Octodon degus
AGCTAACTCTGTGGTTCCGGCGGTATTTCGAGAATGGGTGGGTTTAACTGAACATTGTAACCTATCTCACAAGAATGTCCTAAGCCTGGAGGCATTGTTCCTTCAAGTGTGGCCTAAGGTTTTATAACTCCATCTGGAGTTTCTGGACTCAAGCCCTATGGTCAGGAGCCGGTGTGTGGTCTCTTTTGACTGGAGTTTGAACTTTAAAAACTATTTGGGCCTTACAAAAGTATACATGCAATTTAACATCAAGAGAAACTGGGCTAGGTAGATGGCTCAGTGTGCTAAGTGCCTCCCTGGCAAGTACAAGGGTCTGAGTTCAATCTCTAGTTCCACCACAAAAAAAAACAAAAAAAATCTAGAGAATTGAACTCTATCATCATGTTCAGAATGCTTTCTTTCTCTCAAGAAAATATTTTAGCACCCCCCATGTCTTTTGTTATAAATTTAGAATAAGTTTTAGAAAAGATTTAGACCCCACAATCTGATGGCTAGACGGAACATTACACTAAATGGTTTCACATAATCTCCAAGCAAGAGGAAGATCACACAAAAAATTCTAGCTACTTAGTGAAGAGAGAGTAGAAAACATTTTCAGGTTTAATAGGCTATGAGGCTTTGGTGAGGCTTTTAATTTGCCACTATTTAAAAACTATATATTTTTAAATATGCCTTTGAGTATATCTGAGTACATTTCTGCATTTCCTACTAACCTGAGAAACAATATGCCTCATGCTTAAATCAAACCATGTGATAAACTAAAACATCTTCTTTTTAAGTCTCCTTTTCTCATTGCAGCTCTTACATGAAACATCTTTGCTTACTGCAACAGTCCAGGTGACCCCTCTTGAGTGCACAGGCCAATCATCCTGCTCAGACTGTTCTAATTGTGATTTTCTAAACAAGAAAAAGGTCTCCAAGAGTGGAGTCACAGTTATCAACTAAGTCTGTCCTTGAAAAATGTGAACACGTGCACTTCTTCTTCAGGGACCTAGTCTGTAGAGAAGAGAATGTTTCTCCTAAGTAAAATCAAAA
>NW_004524690.1:1254374-1255176 GCF_000260255.1 Octodon degus
AATGTCAGATTGTTTCCTCATATCTGGGAAGTTTTCTGCTATTACTTCTGCCCATATTGTTTTTAATGTCATTTGTATTGACTCCTTCTTTCTCATTGATGCCTAATAGTCTCACATTGTTCATCTTTGCATCATCTTTCAGGTGATGGATTATTCTTTCCTGCATCCTCGTTGTTTTTCAGAGATCCTTTCTTAACTTTTCACTAGGTGCACCAGCATCTTCTAGATCTGAAACTCTGTCTTCACTTTCACTTAAACTTTTTTGCAGCTTGTGATTGAGGTTTTAATTTCCTCTATATCTCTTTGACTGTGCTTCATGCGATCTATTTCTTTCATGAATTGTTCATTCAAGGAATCCGTCATTTTTCTAATCTCCTCTATTTTTTTTTTTTTTTACAATGCCTTCTATAGGAGCAGTTATAAATTCTTTTACTGCAGTGGTTTTTTTTCAGATTGGGTTTCCTCCCTATGTTTCTGTAGTTGCTTCTTTACTTCCGATGCTATGAGTTCTGAGAATTCTTTCTTTATTTCAGAAAAGAATTGCCCTCTGATTTCCTCTATGTCCCTCTGCTGTTGCATATTTACTATCGACTCTATTAATTCATGCATATGAGCCGAGCTAGTGTCCTCCACACTTGTCTCGTTGGGCACTGGGTTTTTCTCCATATGTTTCTGCATTTGATTCCTTACTGCAGATGTTATTAATTCAGGGATTTCTTTTTTTATTTTCAATCTGAGTTCCACTATATCTTTCTGCAGCTGTTTCTTTATTTCAGAAGCTGTTGATTCATTGCTTTCAGTT
>NW_004524690.1:1255276-1261691 GCF_000260255.1 Octodon degus
TCATACGATTAGATTATAACATAGCTCATCTAGAATGTCTTAATTGAAATGGAATTAAATTGTATCTCAAGAACAACCCAGTTAATAGAATGCTTTACTGGCTTACTTGTAACAAGTGCAAAAGTTCAATACCTTAACCTTTGGATAAAAGTTCAAATCTTAGTTGGACAACACTATATAGATAATCTGAAATTTTATTCTATGAAAGCACCACAATTACTGAAGGTATGAGAATTAGTCTATCCTTGACTTAGTTACTTAAATTACAGTTAAACATAGAGCTGTGCATACTGCAAAGTGCCTGGATGTATTGACCACACATTGAGGGTTTTATTTTATTTTTTCACCTCAGGCTTTGACTTAAATTATAATTATAACTTAATTGACAGAGTGGGATACTGTTTCCTAATATCCAGGTGGCTGCTGGACTTCTGACACAGATGAAGCCCTTGGTCTGTCATGCCCTAAATGACTCTACCAAGTGTTAGAGTAGATCCATGCAGCTTACACACTTGAGCTCCCTTACACCACTCGTCAGTTTTTCAACTCCCTTGATTAGTATGGTTAAGAGAATAAAAGGAGCTGGTTGCAATGCACATGCCTGTAATGCCACTCAGGAGGCTGAGGCAACAAGATCACCAGACTAAGGCTAACTTCAGAAACATAGCAAGACAGAGAGAGAATGAAAAAGCATGGGGGTGTTAATAAAAAGATTGCTACACCTGGATTGATGTGACCTTCAGCACAGTGCTCCATACGTAGGACCCAACTGACTAGAGAAGGGATCTGTTGACACCTTTGGTAAAACTTCACAATAAAAATCTTGTACCCAGTGATTTATTCCATACACTATCTGCTTACTATCCCAGTATCCAAAAGATCACTGCTTCCTTCATCTTCCAAGACGTCTTTCCAATATTTAACCATTATGGTAGAGATTGGGAGAATCATCTTTTCAATTTCAGTTCTGCTGCTACATCATATTAAATGAGTTACTTCTGAGTATCAGCATCACATGTCCACATTCAGACACACACACACACAGAACTCATGTGATGAAAAAGAGTTCCCACATAAATGGGTGCAACTAGAGACTGTAGTGGTAAGTGAAATAAATCAGACCCACATGTGCAAACATCATACTGTCTCACTATCATGAGAACCTGAAAGAGTAAATACAGTCTGAAAGGTACAATAGATATTGTGAAAGGAAAAGAATTTGCTCAATGGGAAGGAAACACTGGAATGAGAAAAGGACTAAAGAAAGAAGGGAAAAAAGATATATTTATGTGTATATGCAGGATAATGTGGATAAGTGTGTGGCTGACTTCTGCTGGTCTGTTGAAGGACCAGTTAATGCTTACAACATTTTTCTTGTTAGTCTTTTTTTTTGTTTTTAATTTCTATAACTTTTTTGCTGTTATTTTGTTTTGTTTTTCAAATAATTTTGCATGTTTATAGCTGATAAACTAAACAACTAATTGGCAGAAAACACCATGCAATATAACAACTATTGCTGAATTCCTATTACTTTATGTAGTAAAATTCTGTATCATTTCTAATTATTACTATGTTGTATTCTTTAAAAAATGAAAAATGATAAATAACAAAAAAGACAAAAATAATTTTAATAATAATTTTGAGTTTTATTAGAAGGAAGGATTTATACCTCGGAAAAGCAGACATTATACCTGCCTTGTCACTTCATCTTTATCATGTAGAGTGGTTAGAAGATGTTACTAAGACATTGCTGGTTAACAAGAGAGACTGATTACATCTGCAAAGCTTTAGTTTATGGTATTTCAGATTTTTTATATTAAAAAAAGTTGTCTTCATTTAGGAAGAATTCACATAAATAATCCATATCTTTAGAAGGAAATATTTACCTGGATTTTAAGCCAAACAGCCATGACAAAATCATATCTTATTGCAAATGAAAATGTAGAATCCCTCACTCCTTGGATGCTGATGAATGCTGGTCCCTACTGATAGTTTTTCAGTGCCTGCTTGCAACAGAATTACTTTAGTTAAGGACCTGTCAAATGAAGGTTCACGTCATCCTTCCATAAATTATTTTAAAATATTTCAAAGGTGAAGCCTAGTAGTGTTGTATAATTTCAACTCTGTGAAATTCTTTTGAAAATCTAGTTTTCTGCAGAGTAGAGTACCTAATAAATTATTATTTTTGTCACACATGCTTTATTCAGTGAAGGACAGAGGAAGAAGAAAATGGATTTACTCTTTTGGATTTAACAAAAAAATTATAAGAAAGGATTGAATGATAGTGCAGATATGTCAGAAGTGTCAGGAAAAAATAAAAGTTTTATGAATTCCTAAATTGTCTAAATGAAAATAATAGGCCTATTCAGACACATGTCTTATCCCTTCACTTGTGCATTTAGTTTAAGATGTATGAGAAAAAAATTGTCTCTAAACTATGTCAAAATGGCATTCTTTTCACTCTATTTGGAAAGAATAATAAACTCTAAAATAAACTCACAAAAGTAGGAAAGAGTATGAATTACAAAAGATAATATGTCTACATAGTTGTTTTATGTCCTTTAATTTCACAGACTATGTAGCAATGCCATAAACCAAGAATAAAGACAAAATGAAAGTGCATTACAAACCCTAAAGAATAGGTCAAGAAGACAAAAACTCAGGCTTGAGAAAAACAATAAAAATACTACTTTCCACGGGCTAAGCCAAATAAATAAAATACAAGTAAGAGACAAACACTGTTTGGGTAAGTTGTAAATTGGAGAGGGGAGAAACATTAACAGAGAATTTTTTTATCTTTCCAGTACTCATCTGAGTAATCTTATGTGATCTTCACAGAGGAAAAGAAATCCAACAAGAATATTATTACTAAACTCATTTCACATGGAAGGAACTGAAAATCATTTACATTAAACAACGTTCAGAGGTTGTGTGAGTAGCAAATGAGAAAATGTGGTCATATATTCTTAACCCTAGAAGGAAAACCATGAGGAACTAAGAATACCTAATCTACTTTTATTTTTACAGCCAAAGGGGATGATCTTCAAACTACCATGAGGAAAACTTTTTAACTAAAAATAAATCTTTTAATTTATTTTTTTTGAATCAAATTGGTAGGACAGTTTCAATAATTAACACATTGCATACTCTCTTCCTAGTGGTTATTTGATGTACAAGATGCAGACATTATATTCTATTTACAAACACTATTAGAACAAAACCCTCTATTCCTTAAGAGAATGTAACTATATATCTATCCTAACCATTTTGAATACACAGATACAAAATGGACATTCATCTTTATCCCCTTTTTTATTTAGTTCCGTCATTCGGATAATATAGGTGTGTGAACTCAGCAAGATATTCTAAAGAGTCCAGTAGTCCATAATAATATTGGGTCATCCACTTGACTAGCAATGTCAGAAATTGTTGACCTGATTCCCCTACAGCTTAACATAACAGCATGATTTTACTTCTTATACTTAATTTTTATACTTTTCTGATGGATGGTTAAGACCAAGATAAAGCAAGACCTATGCAACAGGAGTTGTAGCTTTCAGATCTGCTAAGGTCAGTCAAATCCCTTCAGGATTTAACCTGAGATACTGTACCTCAGATTGTAGAACCTTTGTCAGTGTCAGCCACGTGGATGAGTCACGGCCATTGCTTGGCCAATTTGCTTTCTGTGAAAACCTGAGAGAATGTTTTCTCTCCATGTGACTCCTTAGGCACATTCTACATCATTGATCACTTTCCTCTTTGGCCCCATAATCTTCTTGATCAGAAAATTTGGGACACAACTGACAAAATATAGCCACTCTCAATAGCCCAATAACAGCCAATGAAATACGAGATGTAATAAAAAACCTACTGACAAAGAAGAGTCCAGGTCTGGATGGATTCACAGCTGAATTCTACAAGAAATTTACAGAAGATGTAGTACCTATGTTCTTCAAACTCTTCAATGAAATTGAAAAGGAAGAAATCTTCCCAAAATCATACCTCGAGGCAAGTATTATACTGATACCAAAACCAGGGAAAGACACAACTAACAAAACAGACTATAGGTCAATCTCCCTCATGAACATAGATGCCAAAATCCTCAATAAAATCCTGGCAAATAGAATACAGCAAATCATCAAGAAGATCATACACTATGACCAGGAAGGATTCATCCCAGGGATGCAAGGATGGTTCAATATTCGAAGATCTATAAATGTAAATTTTTAAATATATTAGAAGATAATAAAATAATATAAAAATTGATACTGCAAATCAAATTGCATCCTGGGCTACTGAAAAAACTTAATGTGCTATAGATACATGGACTATAAAATGGATCACATTTGATTCTATGAGCCTTAAGGAAAAACTCTTGCACTTTCAGAAGAAAAAAAAAATGTCATTTCTTTAAATAACTACTAATGTTATTGCTATTATTTGTTTGATTTTTTTCAGATAAAGTCCTGCAGTGAAGCACTGAAGAACCAAAAGAAGTGGCAAGATGGTTCTAATTTGCTCCTCTAGACAACCCAGAACAAATTTCACTCATTACAATCACATTACAATGCTAAATTGTCCAACCAGAAGCTATGCTCCTCTGACAGTTTTGAACATTGTGCATGAAGAAGCATGATCTAAAACTGCTGTGGCCTCTACCTATGATGAGAGGTCTTTCCAATCTGAATGTGCCTGAATGTACCCATTAGAGCACTCAGCTTCCTTTGTTGGGCACCCGGGGTGGGTAGGGAGAATTCTTAATCTTCTCTCCTCAGCAACTGTATGAAATAAACCTCACTGTATGCTTTTGGTTCCTGGTTCTGCTTATCAACTCTCTATTGACCAAAGGACAAATCCCATTCTGTTGGTTACAATTTTACTCTTGGAGAGAAATTTATCATCTACAATGGATTGTGGAAGTACAGTGACAAAGTAGTACTGGTTCATCTATATGACTCTTAAGTAATAAGTATCTCACATTAGAGGTATTGTTTTAAAATCTAGAACTACAGGTATTCTAGAAGATCCAAAATCCAAATACATACCCACTTAAATGGGCAAAATGGAAAATCGAGGAGGTAACTGAGATTATTATATCTCCTACTGAATGTCATTTTCAGTGCAGTGCTAATCTGTCACATACATTGCCTCATTAAACTTGCTGTTGCCAAGGTGAAAGATTTGATAAACTGAGAAAACAAGGTTCAAAAGAATTTAAAATTGTCAGACCCCAAAAAATAAGACCCTGTCAATGGACTGGGTTTCAAACTCCTAGCTACAGTTGAGAGAGCATATTAGAGTATAGACCTTGCCCACAAGAGTGGAACAAGTACCATAAACTTCATGTATTTCTTTGGCAAAATAAAGATAATGAAAAGCCCAGATCATGGAAACATGCCCTTGTATACCTATGCCAATTTTTAAGGCTTGCAATAAGTGTTTCATGATATAAATAATACAAAGTAGTGAGAAAAGTTTCCTTTTTAGATAGCACAAGTTACTTTTCATTTGGCTTGTTTCTTTGTTGTTCCTTTCTGTATGCAAAATTTTTCACAGAGAACAGCAGAAAGAAGGGTACCATCCTACTTGGAAAGTTATCATCATTTTATAGAACTGCAATTGCTCCAGTTAGAATTAAGGTACTGTACTAAACTTCCTACTTCCACAGAAATATACACCACTGATTTATAAAAAGAAGTAATCTATGTGATACTATGCAACAAGAGTTGCAGCTTTTGGGTCTGAGAAGGTCAGTGAAATCCCCTCAGGATTTATCCTGAGATCCTGTAACTCAGATTGTAGAACATTTGTCAGTGTCAGCCACGTGGATGAGTCACAGCCATTGCTTGGACAGTGTGCTCTCTGTGAAAGCCTGAAAGAGTGTTTTCTCTCCATGTGACTCTCCTTAGGCACACTCTACATCATCGATCACTTTCCTCTTTGGAGCCATAATCTTCTTGATCAGAAAATTTGGGACACTACCGCATTACATGATGTAACAGTACAAGTTCTCATATGCCCTGAGACTTAATTGACCTTAGAAGGCTAGGGCCAAAATGTTGGCTTTCTTGAAGCCCTCCTTCTTCTCTAATTTTGGTCTGCAAACTTAGCTTGTTAACCATCCAGAAGAAAAGCTTATTGTTATTACCATACAACTTGGGCTATTGAGCTTACCCACAATATCTGTCTGCATATAAAACATTTTAGGCATAATAAGAAACAGGTATTTTTCATCAAGTATTGATATGTTGAACTTTAAGTCCCTACAGAATATGATAAAAAACATTTAAAAATTAGAACGTATTTTAAAAATAGGCATAAAGAATTATATACTTCCTATGTTTACACATAAGTCCAAAAATCTCACAATATACAACCGTGAAGCAGGACAGTCCCAAAATATTCCTTTTCCTGT
>NW_004524690.1:1268107-1276681 GCF_000260255.1 Octodon degus
ACATTTCTGCTGTTTCTTACTTACTGTCTACTCTATTAATTCGTGCATTTGAGCTGAGCTAGTGTCCTCTGCACTTGTTCTGGGTGGGAATGAGGTTTCCTCCCTATATTTCTGCATTTGATTCTTTACTGCAGATGCTATTAATTCAGGGATTTCTTTTTTTATTTCCATTCTGAGTTCCTCTATATCTTTCTGCAGCTGTTTCTTTATTTCAGAAGCCATTGATTCATGGCTTTCAGCTGTGTGCGTCCCAATTTGTTCTGTGTTTTTTGTCCTCTGCACTTGTTACAGGTGAGCTTGGTTTCTGAGGTTGCATTTTGTTCCTTCTCATCATTTTGTGTGGCACTGTCTTCTGACCTTTGTTGTAGATCTTCATTGTAGTTATAACCTTAGCACATACTGTAGTTCAGGTTCAGATCTACAAAGTTTGGAATTATGCAGCTGTGCCTGTCTTGGGTCTGGCTGCTGTGCTCAGCTTCTTCCTACTGCTGCCCTTGGATGTAAACCTGTTATCCCCCTCTGGTAAGATTGAATGCTCCTGGGTGGTTCTATCTTTTGCATTCTCTGCAGGGATTGCAGCTGCGTCCCAAGGTAGTAGTGGAAGAGGGTCTTATCCAAGCTGCTCCTGAGCTGGGACCAGTAATAGGTCCCGCTGGTGCAGGGTAGCCATAAGCTCTCCCACACATTCACTGGGCCCGGGCTAGTACTGGGTCTGGGTGTTCCCGGAACCAGGCAGTAATTCCTACTGGGAGGGTGGGATGGGGAAGGTGCGGTGTCGTTGCAGGTGTCCCAAAGGGGTGGAAGAAGGTCTCATCCACACTGCGCCTGGGCTAGGACCAGTTATAAGTCCTGCTGGTGCAGGGTACCGGGTAGCTCTCCCACACACTCACTGGATCTGGGCTACCACTGGGTCTGGGGGTTCCCAGAACGTGGCAGAAATTCCTACTCAGGCGGCGGGGTGGGGGAGGTGTTTCAGAGTGGTGGGGGGTGTCTTACTGGGGTGAAAGAGGGTCTCACCCCTGCAGCATAATTTTTAAATCTATTCTCAAGTTCTTGAATATCTCAGTTGTTTCAAGTGAGTTGCTATTATAAGTAAAACTGCTATGAATATTCCGTGGTAGTAAGGTTTTTAGTTGTTGTCATGGGATTTCACTTCTCCTGGAGATGTAGTCAGCATTACAAGCATTTGGCATAGGTCAGATATATGCATATCACTGGAAACTTTGAGCAGGTGAGTGACACGACCTGACATTTTCAAGGGACCTCTCCAGCTGCTGCATTGGAAATGAAACACACACGTACAAGGAGAACTGATTACAGTGTTGCTACAGAAGATGATGGACTAATTTGTGAGAGTGATCAGATTCTGCACACATTTTGGAGGTAGAAGAATAGGACTTTTGAATTAATTAGATATACATAATGAGAATGTAATGCTTAATCTTGATTTCCATTCAATTGATTTGAGAGTTGCCCAGATTAGGAAGCCACACTTCACTATGTCTGCAGGGGTCATGAAGGGTGTAGACTTAAAGACCATATCTGCTCCATGGCCCCTTTCCCTCTGGATCTTCTTTTTCTCTCTACTTCCTGGATGCTATGGGGTGAGTAATGTTCAGGATTTGGGATTGGAGAAATTATTGCATTATGAGAGCACTAAGCCTATTGGTGGATTAATCCACTTCTGAGTTCCTTAGCTGAATGGTCTGCAAGGAGGCAGGGGCTTATGGAAGAAGTGGGTTGCAATGAGTGTCCCTCTGCAGGGTCCACCTTTTCTCATGTTCTGCCCCTGGCTTCCATGAAGAAGCATTTCTCTCTTCCAAACCTTCCTGCTATGGTGTTTCTGCCGTGGATTGGCAAACATGGAGTAAAAACTCTGAAACCATGAATCATAACAAATCTTTCCTCCTTTAAATTGGAAAAGTCTGTTATTTTCCCTCCAGCAATAACAAGCTGGTCAATACCAAAGAAATCATTTATGGATCATTTTGGGGATTTGGATTCAGTGTGCAGAAGTATAATGCTTCTATCAGCTAAGACCAGAAGGTTGTAGAAGAGCAGGGATTTGCCATATGAAGGTGCAGGGAAGGAACAGATTAGATGTTTGGGCAAAATCAGTTTCATCTATTGATTACATACATAAATGATGAAGTGGTTTAGGCAGTCAGTAATATAAATCTAGGTTTTATAAGGTCTTCTAAGCCAAATGATGCAGAATTTCACTAAACAAAATAACAGAAATTCAACAATAGTTGCTATATTCCATAAAGTTGTCTTCAAATTAATTGTTTAGATTATCAGATATAGACATGTAAAATTGGTAAACAAAAAAACTTATAAGAAATTAAAAAGGTGAAGAAAAATATTCAAGCATTAACTACTCCTATCATTAGACTAGCAAAAATCAGCAGCACAGTTATCCAAGATATCCTGTATATATACATAAATATATCTTTTTCCTTCTTTTCTTTCTTTTGTCCTTTTTATAATACCAGTTCTTCCTTCATTTTGAATAGATTCTTTTCACTTTAACAGTATCTATTGTGCCCTTCAGATTTTATTTACTGTTTCAGGTTCTTACACTAGCAAGACAATACGATATTTACCCTTCTGCACTGTTGGATCTCCAATCCTAGCTTTTGAAGGAATCATCACACTGATTTCTATATGCACTCCCACCAACAGTGGAGAAGGGTTCCTTTTTCTCCACAGTCCCTCTAGCATTTATTGACTGACTTCTTGATGTTAGCCATTCTCTCTGGGATAAGATAAAATCTCAGCGTTGTTTTACTTTGCATTTCTCAAATGACCAATGATGTTGAACATTTTTTCATATATTTACTTACCATTTGTATTTCTTCCTCTGAAAAGTGTATATTTGTCTCAGATACCCATTTTAGGACTGGGTCTTTGAAATTAGGAGCCTGATTTTTAAAAATTCTTTATATATTACAGATAAAAGGCCTTTGTTGAATGGACAGGCAACTATAATTTTTTCCACTTAGGGGTTTTCTTTGACTTTGTTGGAGATTTCCTTTGAAGTGAAGAGACTTTTCAAAAAATTTTAAAAGATAAAAAGATGAGATCCCACTTGTTGATTCTTTGAAGTACTTCCAGTGTAGTTTGGTGTTGGTCATGAACTCTCTACCTACCCCTACCACTAAGGTTTCTGCCAAAATTTTCCTCCAGAAGATTTAGTGTTTCTGTTTTAATATTTAAATCTTTGATCCATTTTGACTGTAGATGTGTGTGTGGTGATAGGCATGGATCCAGTTTTGACCTTTGGCATGTGGAAAGCCAGTTTTTCCAGCACCATTTATTAAAGAGGTGATATTTTTTCCAGTGAGCATGTTTGGCCCCTTTATCAAAGATAATGTGGCTGGGTGTGTTAGCAGTTGTGCCTGAATCTTCTAATCTGTTCCATTGATCCTCAGGTCTGTCTCTATGCCAGTACTGTGTTGATTTTATCACAGTATCTTTATAGTACAATTTCAGGTCAGGGATTTTGATACTTCTAGCCTTTACTTTGTTTCCACAGATTGTTTTTTGTATTAGGGGTCTCTTCTGATTACAAATGTATTTAAGGGACATTTTCTCTGTCTCTATGAGGCAAACTAATGGCATATTAATTACAATTTCTTTGAGTCTCTATAACAAACTTTGGAATATGGCATTTTCACATTTTTGGTTCTTCCTATCCAGGAGCATGGAACAGCTTTCCATTTTCTCAAATATACTTCAATCTCTTTTCTGAGAGTACCATAATTTCACTGTACAAATATTTTTCCATTTTTTTCAAGATTGATTCCTAAGTACTTCTTTTGTTTTTGGATATTATTGTGAAAGGCATGGTTTCCCCAATTTCTATTTCACTGTGTTCATTGTCTATAAAATTGCTACTGATTTTGGGGTGTTGACTTTGTATCCTACTACATGGTTAAATTTGGTCATTAAATATACAAGACTTTTAGTGGAGTTGTTGGAATCCTTTACGTTGAGTATCATATTGTTTGTAAATAATGATAATTTTACTTCCTCTTTCCCAATCCTTATTCATTTTTATATTTTTCTCTCTAGTCTAATGGCTCTGAATAATGTTTCCATAACTATATTGAATAAGAGTGAAGACAGTAGACATCCGTATCTTCTTTCTGATTTTAAAGTTAAGTCCTTCTGTTTTTTCCCATTTATTATGATGTTGTCTGTTGATTTTTCATAGATGGCTTTATCCGGTTGAGATATAGGCCATCTATTCCAGTTCTTTATAGGGCTTTGATCATGAATGAGTGCTGGACTTTGTCAAAGGCTTTTCTGCATCTATTGAGATGATTATGTGTTTTTTGTTATTGGTCTAATAATGTGGTTCTAATAATGTGGTGTATTACATTTATGGATTTGCATATGTTGAACCATTCCTGCATTCCTGGAATGAATCCCAACTTGGATATGATGTATAATCTTCTTGATGATTTGCTTCACTCTGTTTGCTAGTGTTTTACTGAGGATTTTTGCATCTATATTCATTAGAGAGATTTGCCTATGGTTCTCTTTTTTAGTTGGATCCTTTTCTGGCTTTGAAATCAGAGTAATACTGCCTCCAGAAGTAAATGTGTTAGAGTTGCTTCACTTTCAAATTCATTGAAGAGTTTGAGAAAAGTTGGCATTAATTTTTTTTTAATTTCTTGTCGAATTCTGCTGTGAATCCATCAGTATCTGGGATTTTCTTTGTTTATAGGTTCTTTCTTACATCTTCAATTTTATTTCTCATTATTGGGTTATTCTGAGTTTGTATATCCTCTTGAATTAGCTTTGGCACTTCATATGTGTCTAGGAAATTATCCATTTCCTTTGTATTTTCTATCCTGTGAAAGTAAAGATTTTGGAATTAGGTATTGATGATCTTCTGAATTTCTCTATGGTCTTTAGTGATTTCATCCTTTTCATTCCTTGTTGAATGAATTTGGTTTTTTTTTTCTTTTTTTCTTTTTCTTTCTTTCTTTTTTTTTCTTTGTTTTTTTTATTAGTTTGCCTAGGGGTTTATCAATTTTATTTATTCTTTAAAAGAACCACCTCCTTGATTCATCTATTCTTTGCATTGTTTTCTTCATCTCCAATGCATTAATTTCTGCTCTAATTTTTATAATTTCCTGCCTTCTTTGGGCTTTGGGCTTGACTTGCTCTTTTATTCTAGAAGCTAGAGGTTCATCACACATTTGCTTATTTGGGCTTGTTCTGTTTTCTTAATGTGAGAATTTACTTCTGTAAATTTTCCTCTTAAAACAGCTTTCATTAAATCCCACAGATTTTGGTAAGTGATATCTGCATTTTCATTTGATTATAAATATTTTTTAATTTCCTCTTTCATTTCATCTATGACCCACTGGTTGTTTAAGAGGGTGTTATTTAATTTCTGTGTGTTTATGGTATTTTTATAGTTTCTTTTGTCAACAATTTCAGGTTTGCACTGTAATCTGATAGCATGCATAGGACAATATCAATTCCCTTGCATTTACTTAAGAGTGCTCTGTATGCTAGTATATGGTCTATTTTGGAGAATGTCCCATGCACACGTGAGAAGAATGTGTATTCTGCTGTTGCTGGGTGAAACCCTTTGTAAAAATCTACCAAGCTAATTTCATCCTATTTTAATTTAGTTCTGTTATGTCTTTGCTGATTCTTTGCCTACTTGATTTATCCCTTTGTGACAGTAGCATATTAAAGTTGTCCATTATTATTGTTTTATTGCTCATTTGATTCTTCATGTTGTTAAAATTTATCTTATGTAGGAGGGTACTCCTACATTGAGTGCATATATATTTGTAATTGCTGTCACTTCCTCTTGAATTTTTCCCTTAACAAGTATGCAGTGACCTTCTTTATCTCTTTGGATACTTTTTGATTTGGTATTGTCAGCAATAAGGATAGATACCCCTGCTTTTTCCTGTTTTCCTGTTGCATGGAGGATTGTTCTCTATCTTTTGACTTTTAGTCTATCGATTTTCTTTTGAGTTAAATGTGTTTCTTGTATGAAGCCTATTATCGGATTTTGTTTATTTGTTTCCGCTCTGCTAGTCTGTTTCTTTTGGTTGGTGCATTGAGGCCATTTATATTCATGGTTATAACTGACATATATTGGCTCATGTTTGTCACATTATTTTCCTGTTATAAGTTCTGTACTTTATCCCCCTTTTTAATTAATAGCTCTGTTTGGTGGTTCCTTTCTGTTCTTGAAGCTGTGATCACTTCTGTCTCTTTCTAGAATATCTGTCAGTACTCTTTGTAGGGTTAGTTTGGTGGTCATGAATACCTTCAATTGTTCTTTGTCATGAAAGGATTTTATTTCATCACTGAAATTGATAGATTTGCAGGGTACATCAATCTGGGTTGGAAGTTATTTTCTTTCAAGACCTGAAATACTTCACTCAAAGCTCTTCTTGATTTGATGGTTTGTGCTGAGAAATCTGCAGTGATTCTAATGGGCTTTCCATTGTAGGTGATCTACAAGGTGCTGCCTTATATCCCATCATTACTAACATTCCCCATCATGACTAACACTTCCTGTTTATTTATACCTTACTAACGGATATGTATCTTGCCTTCCACTTCACAAAACAGCTCTGCATAGGTGAGCATAGAGTTCTGAGCCAGTTTCTCCAGGTTGTTAATCCAGGAATGGAAATGCTGGGCTTCAGGACATGCACAGAGCAGTTTCACAAAACATTGCTAAATATTTTTCTGCAACGATTTTGCCAACTTACATTCTAAGTAAGAGTTGCTCAAATTAAAAGTTATTGCAATAGTTTTCTTGTTCTTTTATGGAGTAGTTTCTTTTTCACAAGTATTGGCAAAAACAGTTTAATGTGTCTTTCTGGCTTATTTTACACGTGTGCAACTAGTATGGAAAGGAAAGTTAGAAACAAAAATGGTCTAAATTGCTTTTCTTGATGATGGCCTCTTTGTTTTAACAAGAGAATTGCCTATGCAGGATGAAACTTTTAAGCAAAAAATTATGTACATAATATGGACAAAGACTATGCTATTTCAGAGAAGTATTTGCTCTTGGAGGAAGAGAGAGAGAGAATGGGTGTGTGTGTGTGTGTGTGTGTGTGTGTGTGTGTTTATGTGTGCAAAATACTCTATAGGAAAGAGAGATGAAAGTATGATGGACAGAATGGGGACAAATATGTTTTTCTTCTTTTATAACTTGAGTCTTAATTATACTGTACTTCAAATGTAAAAACTCACTAGGAAAATTCTGCTGAATCTCTCTCTCAATTAGTGGAAATCTATGCAGAGTTACATTGACAATGTATATGAGCCTCTGTCAGTCTTGTATAACTATTGTGCAACTGTTCTATCCAAGTCCTTGGAAAGAATAGCTATGATGAGGATAAAACAGATACAAGGAAGTTTCCATTTCAGACAGAACAACAAGGCAGCATGGCCATTCCTCAATGCCCTTTAAATAACAAGGTTTCAAGTAAGAGAAATCTAGAGCCAAGTGACCTTAAGTGAGGTTTTATGAATATTAGCATATGACATAGCCAGAAGATGAGCTATACTAAGACAAATTCAACACTCAATGTTTCTAATCATTTCTATTTTACCTAAGCAAAATTGGTCTATATATGGTATCAAACATCAATGGCAATGTTAATATTTATATTCTCTTAGATTGTAGGTTCAAATGAAAGGATGAAACTAACTTTCTAAAAATTCTCATCAAATTTTCCTCATTGTGTCTACCTGGCCATGAGTTCATTCTAGAAACAACTACGCAGCATTCCGGGAACCCCCAGACCCAACCCCAGGCCAGGACCAGTGAGTGTGTGGGAGAGTTTCAGGCGACCCTGCACTGGCAGGACCTACTGGTCACAGCCCAGGTGCAGCATGGGTGAGACACTTTTCTACCCCCTTGGAATGCCCCCCACCACTCTACAGCACATGCCCCACTCCAGCCGCCCAGTAGGAATTTCTGCCACATTCTGGGAACCCCCAGAACCAGTCCTAGCCCAGGCCCCATGAGTGTGTGTGACAGCTTCTGGTTACCCTGTATGGCAGGACCTACTGGTCCCAGCACAGGTCCAGTATGAGTAACACCCTCTTTCACCCTCTGAGATGCCCACATCATGCTGTAGTACCACCCAACACCCTACCCACAGAGTAGGAATTTCTGCCCCATTCCGGGAACCCCCAGATCCATACCTACTCCAGGCCCAGTGAGAGTGGGAGATCTAGCTCTCCCCCCTACTCCACCTTGTCCCCTCCAGACTCAGCTCAGGCCTGACATACAGGCCAGGGGTGAAACTCTTCAGCTACAATCCAGCACAGCATGTAGGGGACAAAACCAACCAGCTAGTCCAGGAACAGAACATCTTCCAGAGGGGCACAACAAGTTCACCGCCAGGGCAGCAGCAGGAAGGAGCTGAGCACAGTAGCCAGACCCAAGCCAGACACAGCTGGACAAATCAAAACTTTAGAGATCTGCACCTGAACTTCAGTAGGTGCTAAGGCTATAACTGCAACAAAGATCTACGACAAAGGTGAGACTACAGTGCTACATAAAATGACAAG
>NW_004524690.1:1283736-1285908 GCF_000260255.1 Octodon degus
TAAAATTATGAAAAAAAAGAAATAGGAGTAGGTAGAGATTTCATGAACAAAAATCACACTGCATGGGAAATACTTCAAATAATCCACAGCTAGGATCTCAGTTTCTGGAAATGTTTCTGCACTTCCAAGTAAAGCACCAACAGAATAAAATCAAAACAAAACAAAAGAAATGGAAAAAAATGTAGCTGACTGTCCCCCCAACAAACTCCCTCTATCTAGTACATATAAAGAATCAAAAAAAAAATCAGGCCTCCCAAATTGAAAGACCCAATCAAAAATGAGCTCCTGAGAGGAATGTACACTTTTCAGATGAAGAAATACAAATAGCAAGTAAACATAAGAAAAAGAGTTCAACATCAATGGTCACTGGAAAAATGCAAATTGAAACAAGACTGAGATACCATCTCACTGCAGAAAGAACAGAATCAAGAAATCATCCAAAAGCAAATTCTGGAATGGATTTGGGGAAAAAAAAGAACCCTTCTACACTGTTGGGAGAGCAGATGGATGAAACCAATATGGAAATCAGTGTGGAGATTCCTCAGATAGGTAGAACTGGAGGTTCCATTTCAGCCAGTTATTCTCCTCCTGGGTATTTTTCCAGAAGAACTGAAAACATCATACCACAGTGATATATGTGCCCCCATGTTTACAACAGTGCCATTTGTCATAGCTAAATCCTGGAAACAACTCAGCTGCTCATCAGCTGAGGAATGGATGAAGATGATGTGCTTAATTTTTACATAATGTAGAATTAAGCTATAAAATAGGATAAATTTGAGAGTTTTGTCAGTAAATGGAAGCAACTAGAGACCATACTTTTCAATGAAATAAATCAGACCCTGCATGTGCAAACATCATATTATCTCCTTAGTATGAGAACCTGAAGGACAAAATGGAATCTGAAGGGTACAATAGATACTGGGGAAAGGGAATGAACTCATTCAAAAGGAAAGAGTTACTGAATTGAGAAGGACAGGAGAGGGAGTAGGGGAAAGAGATATATCTCTATATATAAACAGAATGGTTCGGGCAACTGTACTGTGAATTTTTGGTGGTCTATAGAAAGGAATAGATAATACTTCATTTAATTTGTCTCCTTTTTTCAACTGTTTCTCCTTTTTCTCTTTTTAGTTTCTTTCTTTCTTTTCTTTTCTTTTCTTTTTTTTTTGGGTTGGTTCTGGCTGACTTAAGTGTAGTTTTGGTGTGGCTTGTGGTGCTGGGGATTAAACCGTGGTCCCCTGCACCTGACTGTATTTGCCCAAGTGGTGCTTTAAGCAACTGAGCTATGGGGCAAGTCCCCTCTTCTTAATTTCTTATATCTTTCCTTTTCAACTTTGCATGAGTATATATTGTAAAATGAATAACTGGTTTGAAACAACACCATGCATCACAACAAATAGTGTGAAATTCATATTACTTTGTTAAGTGAAATTCTGTATCACTTGTAATTTTCTGTTTCAATACCATTTTGTACTCTTTATAAAATAAATACATGAATAAAAATTTATCTAAGACAAAAAAAAAAAAAAAACAACTACGCAACCAAAAACTCATGACATTCTAACATGCCAGAGGAATCAGACTCATGCAAGACTAATCAGTGCCTGTAACAGGCTCAGAGGCAAAGCACTAAATCATCTGAAACATTTTGGTTAAATATGAGAATGGGTCCTTGGTTGATGCCAAATATTGTGTATATTGTGTGCACAAATGCCCCTTACAAAACACAATCTACCACAACGTAATTCTCTCAGAATGTCCTCTCTGCTTCTCCTTCAGACATGAAGAAATGAAACAGATGCTCCTGTGAGCCATAATGGTGCTTGACAACAAAGATGTACATTCTACACCCTGAGCACACATTGGAAATATATATATTTTGGGCAACTTGTCCATTGAATATTTTCTGCCAGAGGATTTATGCCTCAGAACTATGTCTTCATTTCTTCTTCAACATATACAGTATCTAACAGTTGAAAGATTTTCAGCATACAAATTGATTAACTGAATTACTAAACAAATCACGATTTTCTTCCATGTTTCTCAAGAGAACGTTCTATGTTAGACATCATGGATGTGAAAATGCAAACAAATGTTCTGATTTTCCCAAAACTTCCTATTTAATTTAGGAATCACTGAAAACTTTCTATTTAATTTAGGAATCACTGA
>NW_004524690.1:1286008-1286926 GCF_000260255.1 Octodon degus
CAATTAACTGCTAGATTAAAAAATCTTCTGAAGATTCTCAGGATCATTGCCTTGATCATTTTCTATGTATAACTGTATGGGTTGAATGACTCATATTTCCTGGCTCTTCTACTTTCCCGTTCTTAATTAGTTAGTCCTTGAGATCGTGCTTTCCTTTTTATTTGTATTAACCTTTCTATTTGTAGTTATTCTTTTCAGGTCTTATGCTAGGGAAACTATACTATATTTATACATGAGTGTCTGGCTTATTTCACTTATGAGTCTATGTTCAAGTGGCATCCACATCAATATAAAGGTTTCGAGTTTACCATTCCTAATAGCTGAACAATACTCCATTGTGTAAAAGTACCACATCTTTTTCAACCATTCCTCAGGTGATGGGTATTTCGGTTGTTTCCAAGATTTGACTATCACAAATTGTGCTGCTATAAACATAGGCACACATATATCACTATGATGTGATATTTTTAGAACTTCTGAGAAAATTCCCAGTAGAGGAAAAGCTGGTTTAAATGGGATTTCCAGGCCAACTTCTCTAAGGAGTCTCCATACTGATTTCCATAATGGCTAGACCAGTCTACATTCCCACCAGCAGTGGAGAAGGTTTAATTTTTGCCCACAGCCTCTCCAACATTTGTTGTTGGGTGATTTTGTTATGAGAGCCAGTCTTTCTAAGGTGAGATGATAGCACAATGTTGTTTTAATTTGCACTTCACAGATGGCTAGTGATGTGGAGCACTTTTTCATATATTTATTCACTTCCTTAAATTCATCCTCTGAGAAGTGTGTGTTCATCTCAGATGCCCACTTCTGGACTGGATCTTTAAACATTAGGGCCCTAGTGTTTTCTAGTTCTTTATCAATTCTAGAGAGCAGACCTTTGTCTGAGTACTTATTTGTCATGATTTTTCCAAATTT
>NW_004524690.1:1287175-1290212 GCF_000260255.1 Octodon degus
TATATATATATGTCATTAAAATACTTCACGTGTTACATTCTATTTTATTCACAGAAAAGAAAATTTTTTTGTCTAAGGTCAGAAAAAGAAAAAATAAACAATCTTATTCTGTCCCTCCAAACAGTGAGCATGTGAAAAAAACATACCTGTACAGCTCCTGGTATCCTCACAGTCTAGAATGGGAAGGAAATTAAATATGATTTATTTTCATCTTATCACTAGAAAACATTTTGAGACAAATTAAGCCAGAATATTGAAATTAAGGATTCTAGTTAACAAGAAGTTGTTGGAGTGATAGTATTTTCTAAGTTATTCATGGAGTCATTTAAATTATATTACAGTATACAGAATGGTCTTGAAAATGTTTACTACTACAGAATTATGAATGGAAAAATCATTACTATGCCTTTTGAGAACTGATGCAGTAAACTCCCATTCAAAATTTTTTTTTAATAATATGAACTTAAATAGGAAGTTTTGGAACAATCAGAACATTCTTTGGGAGACAATGGAGTTAGAGTTATTCTTATTTAAGGTTATTCTATAGGGTTATTCTAAAATTTGAGTTTGGGGCAAGTTTTAAAGAAGAAAATAGAACCAAACATTAATTGCATGCTTAAGAAGTGTCAGGCAAAAAAGAATGTCCTTTGTATGCAGTGTCTTCTATCATAGTTATAATTAATTCTCATTTTCAAGTGAAGGAACTCAAATTCAGACAGTGACATCAAAATATACTGAAATGATTTGCACTATGTAAAATCTGATTGAGTGTGTCGATTAATCAGTGTGATATGAGCTGTCAAAGTATGTGATGGGTAATAGAGGAAAGTGGCAGGAAATTAAAATGTATTTAGCAGAAGTGGTGTGGTTGATATGGTATAAAATGATTTACATATAAAGCCTCTTTAAATATCAAATTATGTGTGCAGATTTTAAATTCAATAATGGAGGCAACAAATCATCCAAATAATTGGTGCATAACAAGCCTTCAAAGGTGCTTATAATTTTGTTGTTTTAATTCTACCTCATAAATGAAGAATCAGGTTGTGTAAGTTGCTTCAGTTTATAAAAAGCTACTAAGTGGAAGCACTTACCGTTTTAGTGTAAATTCCACATTAATTCAGTGGCACTGGCTGAAATGAAATGTTATATCTAAGACATTTAAGAACATGGAGTACAAAGTGATTATTTTTCCGGCATATGTTTACTGCTAGCATGTGGTGAGAATTTCCTTTATGGCAGCTTCTGGCATTTACTTTTGCCCAGAACTACCCAACAATTCACAAACACTGTTACATTTTAATTTCACTAAAATGTTTATAAATGAAGAAATCAAGGAAAGAGGAGAGGCTTGCACAAGGTCGCAATGACAAGGAAAGATGGTTTGATTCCAGAGGCTCTGTCTTTAATTTTGCATTACTCTGTGGTAAAAAGCATCATCTTTCTGCTCAGAATTTATGTCCAAAGTGTAATTGAGTGTATAGTTTCAACCTCTCCCATTCTACCTTGAAGTTTAGTGGTTCATAAAATAAAATACTAGTGTAATATATTATTCTTCTGACTAAAATAATCAGACTACATAGAACACCTTAGTCAAAAATCTGACTATAATTGCATATCATGGACTTACAATGTTTAAGAAAACTGAATCAATTAGAACATGATTCCCTTTAATTCAATTATGTTAATATCTTGCTATCTGGAATGACTTGGATGAATAATCACTTAACACATGTGTATTTACTACTAACAGAAATGAACGGTACACTACTGAATACCAAAGCCAAAAGCAGAAGACCAAGGGCATCATAAAGCCACACATAAGTCAGAGACATGGGAGTGGAGCTCATGACTCCATACCTCTTATCCCTGCCTCATGCGACTTTGTGGAATATGCACACTCAGCTAGTCCTGTGTACTTTTGTGAATGTAGAAACAATAGCTTATGTTATATGAAAAGTGCCACCCTAATAAGTACAAAGTTTGGATCTAGCCACAGATTTTGCTCTTATTAGTAAAACTTTATAATTTTAAGCTCTCAGAGTACAAATGGCTTCATTTGAAAATTAAAATCCGTGTTATTTGATGCTCTCATAAACTTAAGAATCAATTGTGTCATGTTTGTCACAATGTACACACCAGGGATTCTTTGCGGGTCTGACAGAAAAGCAAAATCAAAGTTGAGAATGTTTACAGCAGTATATGGAAGATCACAAAAAAAATGGGTGTACATATAACTTGAAGCTCTGACTGTCTGTGGAGTGTAAACATATTTGGACCCATAACATAGAGTCATTCACAGTTCACTCAGGGTTTCACCATAAGAATTAAGTTTCTTAAAGCTGGGCATGGTGACACATGCCTATACTCCCAGCACTGGTGAGGCTGAAGCAGGCAGATTGCTAGAAGTTTGAAGCCCACCTAGGTTACAAAGTGAGTTCAATGCTATCCTGAATTGCATAGTGAAGCCCTGTCTCACAAAAACTAAAAAACAAACAAAAAAGAATAATTTCTTTATTCCAAATAAATAATTTTTCTATGGTGACAGTAAGCAAATAACTGACAATTTTTCTAATCTTTTCCAAAAACAGTATAAAAATAAGAGACTATCCTCTATTTTAGGCAAAAAGTTTTACAAAAAATGTAAAATTATAAGAACTCCAATTAAACTCTCAAAACACGTATTATTATTATCATGGATTTTAACATATATCTATAAATCCCTTGATACATCATCTCCTAGGAGATTGAATTTAACTTCTATATTCTTGAGTGTAGATTCATTGATTGATTTCTGGGATAAGTCTGACAAACCTCCTTGATCACCTGATAAATTTGGAGTGAGACACAGAGAGAAAGACAGAGAGACAGACAGACACAGAGAAACAGAGACAGAGACAGAGACAGAGACAGACAGAAAGAGAGAGACAGACAGACAGACACACACACACACACAGAGGAAGGAGAAAGGGAAAGAGGGAGGAGAGAGAGACAGAGGAAAGAGAGAGGGAAGGGGGGAGAGGGAGAGGGAGAGGGA
>NW_004524690.1:1290312-1311181 GCF_000260255.1 Octodon degus
AGAGACAGAGAGAGACAGAGAGAGACAGAGACAGAGAGACAGAGAGACAGAGACAGAGAGACAGAGAGAGAGATTCCCCTGATATAACAGAAGAAGGGCATATAGGCAATTGTACACTGCCTATATCAAATTCACCTTCAAAACATATGGTCTTAGCTTGATCACAAAAAGCCATCACATAGACCCAAAATCTTTGGGGCATTACAAAATACTTAGCCAATACATTTTTAAAATGTCAAGTTGTGAAAGAAAAGGAAATACTGATAAGCTGACACTGCCACAGATCAGAAGAAATGGAGGCATGACAATGGGAAATCCTATGCTGGAACAGGCAACACTGACAAAGGACCTACAAACTGCGGTACAGGGTTTCAAAGTAAATCCTAAGGGGATTTGACTGACCTTGTCAAATACTAAAGTTACATTTTTGTTACATAGGTCTTGCTTTATGTTGATCTTAACCATACAACAGAAAAGTATAAAAACAACATAGAAAAAATAAAGCCATATTAATATGCTGAGCTGTAAAAGGCTCAAGTCAACAACTTCTGAAATCATGTTCTTTTCCCTTCCTCTGATCTTCCCCATCCTCTTCCTCTTTTCTAATATTGCTCTTACTTTCACATCAAAGATTTTATTTTAGAGTCTTTATGTATCAGAAAGTAAGCAACACTTGCCTTTTGAGTTTGGTTTATCTCAGTTAGCATGATGGTCTGCAGGCTCATGCATTTTCCTGAGAATTTGTTCTTCTTTGCGACTGAATACACCTTTGTGCATGGGCTGCACTTTCTTTATCCATTCATCTGTTGGTGTACACCGAAACTGATTCAGTGTCTTGGCTACTGCAAATAGTACTACAATAAACGTGGGCAAGCAGGTATTTCTACAGAATGCTGACTTACATTTCTCCAAGTGTACAGTGAGAAGGGGTACAACTGGATCATATGGTAGTTATATTTTTAGTTTTCCACGGAATTTCTGTATGGATTTCCATTGTAGCTACACTACTTTGTACCTCTATCAACAATGTAGACATGTTTTTATTTCCCTGCATTTTCAAGGTATATTTTTATGTTGCATTTTGACTGGAATTACAGAAATCTTAATGTAACTTGGAGTCCCGTTTCCCTGATGGCTACAGATGCTGAGTTTTTTAAATGTAATTATTACCACTTTTGAGTAGTGTCTGTTCCATTTAGTATGTAAAGTTTATTTGGAACACAACTAACACCAATCATTTTGTGTTATCTATACCATCTGTACTATTCCTTTTATACTGTAACTGTAAATCATTTTTAAAACTGAGGAACACTCAAATAAATAGAAAAATATACAATGTTTACAAATTAAAAAGCTCATTGTTAAGATCATATTCTCCCAAAACTCATATGCCTATTAAACATAATTGTAATTTTTCACCAATTTGATAAATTGATTGCAAAGTTTTTGTGGAAATGCAAAGATAGAATAATGAAAGAAAATTAAAACAGACTGGATTTGTTAGAATCCAGTGAAAGTAGCAAGGTATTCATGAATAGGGAAACATATAAATCAGTGGAACAGAATATATGTTCTTTAAGTGGACCAACAATATGTTTTAATGAATTTTCAGCAAAGGTACTAAGGCAATTCAATGGAAAAAGATAATTCCCTTGAACATGTGGTTCTACACCAACGGAGTATCTCTGAGGTAAAAGCATGACATATCATATACAGCTTTTAAGTTTGTAGATCTCAACTTAAAGTATAAGACAATAAACCTATTAACAAAATGAAAATATGTACAATTTTGAGATAAATATGTTTAATCTAGAAAGTAAAACAAATTATATAACATGAAATAAATACAGAATTGATGAATTGGGCTTCATCAAATTATATACTTTTACATCAGGAAAAATACCACAAACTAAAGAAAAATATCTTGGATGCTTATATCAGACAGAGGATTTTTATCAAAAAATAATAAACACAACCCAAAATAAAGAGATAATCTCAATTAAAAATGTATGATGGTTTGAAAAGATATTTTACAAAACAATACAGGAAAATGATAATAAGCTTGTGAAAAGACACTCAATATCAGAAGCCACCAGAGATATGCAAATTAAAATAATGCGGTATAACTATTAGCACTTTTAAAATAGTAAGAATAAAGTCTGACATAACAAGTGCTAATGAGGATAAAAGCAACTGTCATTCTCATATGTCATGGTTTAAATGGAGAATGTCCCCAGAGACCTCACCTGTGTGCATGCAGGGCTTTTGAAAGAGGCCTGGACCAGGGAGCCACTTGAGTTGGAATAGGGGGCAGGGTCTGATGGAAGAAGCAGGTCCCCAGGAAAAGAACCAGTAAGGCACATTTCCCTCCCTGGCGCATTCCTAATCTCTCTGCTTCTTGGGGCCATGCTGTGAGCAGCTTTGGTTGGCCAGCCCCTTCTTCTAGCCCTCTTTGCCTGGAGCCTGTATCTAAGAGCCAAATGAAACTTCTGTTCTAAATCATGGGTGGTCAAGGTATCCTGTTTCAGCAATGAGAAAAGAACTAGGGCATCATAGATTTCAGGAAGAACCCCAAAATGGCACAGTGTCACTCTAGGAAATAACTAGGTGGTTTATTATAAGTCTACACATCCATTTATCAACAGATCCAGTTACATACTTTATGTGTGAATATAAGAAAAGTAAAAACATATGCATGTTAAACATTTTCACATAAATGTTTACAACAGCTTTATTTGTTAGGCAGGTTCTCATGCCACTGAGCTATCTTCCAAGCCTGTTATTTGTAATTATGCAAAAATTGGAATCAAGCCTAATTTCTAGTAACAACTAGTAAGGAAAAAAAATTATGCTGTATTCATGCAATCAAATACTATCCAAAAATAATTAAAGAGTAAAAACTACTGTGATGTGCATGTATGAATCTCAAAATCATCATAACAAATAAAAGTTGCCAGGCCTAAAAAATACTGTATGATGGCATTTGCATAAAATTCTTGACAAAAGAGTGATAGAGAGTGACAGAAAATAGACTAATGATGGTTGAAAATGAGAATGGAGAGAAGAACGTATTAAAATAGTAGATAAAGAAATTTTTGTAGGATCGTGAAAAGGTTCTATATTTTGCCTAGGGTGGTAGTTTCAAAACCTTATACATGTGTTAAGACTGATAAAATTGTACACTTCAATTATGCACATAAGAATATTGAATTATATATCCATAAAATTTTAGAAGGCAAAAGAGGAAAAAAGAAACAATTTTTCTTTTTCATTATTGTCAATTTTATTTATTTATTTATTTATTTATTTATTTATTTATTTATTTATTTTGTGGACCCATGGAATGAACTCAGGCCCTTGTGCTTGTCAGGGAAGTGCTTATTCTACTGAGCCATCTCCCAGCCCTTCTTAAGCCATCTCTCCCCAGCCCTTATTAATGTTATTGAGAAACAAATAACAATGAGACAGTTTCAAAACCAATTGGTAGGACAGTTTAAATAATTAATACATTGCATATTGTTGTCTTCATAGTGGTTATCCGTAGTACAAGATACAGACATGATATCTTGTCCAAACACTATTAGTACAAACCTTTCTTCTCATTAAATTAAGAGAAAGTAGCGGTATATCCATCCTAACTATTCTGTATATACAGATACAAAATGGTCCTTCATTTGTATCCCCTTTTATTTGTTTAGTTTTGTCAGAGATGGGTATTCCATTGCCATTTAAATATTGTAGATGCATGAATTCAGCAAAATAATCCAATATAGTTCAGTAGTCCACAATAGTAGTGAGTTATCTGCATGACTGGCAATGTCAGAAGTAATTGACTTGAGCCATTTACAGCTCAGCATATTAATATGGCTTTACTTTTCATACATTGTTATTATAGTTTTCTGCTAGATGGTTATGACCAAGATAAAGCAAGACCTATATAACAAGAAGTGTAACTATTGCTATCTGACAAGATCAGTCAAATCACCTCAGGATTTATCCTGAAACCTTTTGTCAGTGTGAGCCATGTGGATGAGCCAGCCATTGCTTGACCAGTTTGTTCTATGTGAAATCCTGATCCTAAAAACAACAAAAATGACTGTCGCCTGAGGAATGGATGAAAAAATGTGGTGTTTTTATACAATGGAGTATTACTCAGCTATACAGAATGATAAACTCGAAGCCTTTATATTTAGTGGATGCCACTTGAAGATACACTCATAAAAATAAAGATATACTCATAAGTGAAATAAACCAGACCCACATGTGTAAATATCATATAGTCTCCCTAGTGTAAGTACTCAAAAGAAGAAACAAAAAGAAAAACTAACACAATTAAAAGGAAAGCGAGAACTTAAGGATTAAACAACGAAGAGAGGGAAAAGATAAAACCTAGGAAATATGACAGGGGCAAAGCCATGCATTTACATGCACAAGATGGCTAAAGCAATGATCCTGAGAATCTTCAGCATGTTTTTGAAACTAGAAGTTAATTAGTAGGATCCTCACCATGACTAACTACATATGCTGATACCTGTGAACTAAACAACTGCGCTGAATAGCAATGTGTAATGGTAGGGCCATGCTTGGAATGCCTGTCATTCTGGTCTTCTAAATACATACTGCATGTCATGTCATATTAATTACTGCTATACTGTCTCTCAAGTAAATGTTTGTTTAAAAAAAAGAATAATAAATGAAAACAAGAGACAAGAAACAAAAGTGTCATAGTACTGTCCTGCTACAAAGTTGTATATTATTAGATTTCTAAATTTCTGTGTAAAAATAGGTAATTGTTTATTCCTATTTTTTAAATTTTTTTTATTTTTTTTTCTTCATGCTCTGTAGGGACTTAAAGCTTAACATATCAATGCTTGATGGAAAATACCTGTTCCATGTTATTTCTAAGATGTTTGATAGTCAGACAGATAGTGAGGTTAAGTTCAACTGTCTGTGTTGTAGGGTAATAATAATAAGCTTCTCTTCTAGAGGGTTAGCAACCTAAGTTTGCAGACCAAAAATTAGAGCAAAAGAAGGGCTGCAAGGACAGCCAACATTTTGGCCCTGCCTTTCAAGGTCAGTGAGGACTCAGGATATAAGAGAACCTGTACTGTAACATCATGTATGTCCGTGGTGTCCCAAATTTTCTGATCTATCTAGGAGATTATGGGGCCACAAAGGAAAGTGATTGACAATGTAGAGTGGGCCTAAGTAGAGTCACATGGATAAGAAACAATTTTTCTATTTGAAATTTTCACACAGAAATACTTTTTTTCTTTGTCTTCCAGAAATTTCCCAAGCTCAGTGTGACTTAGAAATTTGAACTCTAAGCAATTGCAAATGGCAGAAAATACTGTCTTCTGCTAAGCAGAGGTAGCTAGGAGACAAAAAGACACCTTTTCTCCTAGTTGTATCTCTCTGTGCTACCTAGAAAGCTAAACTATTATTTTCTTCACTGAAGCTTATAAACATGAATGTGACATACCTTGTATGAATAAAATGATTAACATTAACATAGTAACATCATCATCAAAATTATTTGGATTTGTGCTTTATACTTACCAATTTTTTTCACATGCCACTCTTGAAATTGCCAGTATAAATCCATTTCTCTAACATTACCATGTCAACAGATTCTTTTTTCACTTCACTTTTCCAATTTTTATCTGACATTTTTAATGTCAGTCTCCTCTCTACATTTTCCCCTCAGGTGAAGTCATATTAACCTTGAGAAACTGCTGCAAGAAGACAGTGGAATTACTATGTGGACTACGCCCTGCCAACTCAGCTCCTTGTATGTGAGGCTTCACTTAGTAAGCACAGATTTGGGGTAGTGGAAACATCTAGAATCACCAATCAAAACTGTACAGAAACTGATGAATGGATCATTTGTCTATAAGATTATCACTTTCATGGAGACAAATGTTGTTAATTAGTTACTTAATTGCTTAGTATCAAGGATAAAAGTTACTTTTCCTTTTTATTGTGTTTACTCTGGTCAGAAACAGAAAGTTTCCGTACATAATGTTTATTCATTCACTCTTGGCAGCTTTCTTAAGTACCAAAAGAAATGTGGTTGCCTTTAAAGTGCCAAAGATTTCCTGGCAATAGAAGTCAAAGCTTCCCGTAAAGATCTCATATAACTTAGTGTTTAGAGTAATTACACATCGTGGCAGATAACTCTCCTAAGTTTTAGTGCTGAAAGTGGCTCAAAGATTATCTTATTTCCTAGGTCAGGTAACTGCAGTCAGGTAGCTAGCAACATACCAAAATTGACAAACTGAGTCATTAATTTTGTGCTTCTCTTTATTCAGTCCCCTAATTTCATACTCCAGCCCTTAATCTATGTTTTTAAGTTCAGGAATTCTATTATGTCATAGAAAATCATGGTGACTTATTTTAAAATCTGCTATTTGTGCTTTGACTATCACAAGGAACAGAATATATAATGGTACAGGTTGAAAAATCTTGCACATAAATATTCATAGCAGCATTATTCATAATATCCCAAAACTGGAAACAAATATACACCAGTTGATGAATGGATTAAGAAACAGTGTCGCCATAGAATGGCACATTCTTTGACAGTTAAAAAGAGTGAAATATTGGCGTACTGTACAGAGGAAGCCTTGAAGGTGTAGTGCTAAATGAAAGAAACTTGCTGCAAAGGTCCATGTATTCTATTATCCCATTTATACATTATATTGAGGACAGGAAAGTAACAGGTAATTTCCTAGTGTGTAGATTGGTGTGCGTTGCCTAACTGTGGAGAGAGAGAGTAGGTGCACAGAGAAGGACAGATGAGTGAGGGATTTTTTTAAAGTCATACAAATGCCTTAAGGGCCAGGGAGATGGCTCAGTAGAATAAGCGCTTCCCTGGCAAGCGCAAGGGCCTGAGTTCAATCCCCAGTTTGAAAAAAAAAAAATTCATAAAAATGCCTTAAAGTTTCTGTGGCAATGTTTGTGAAACTCTGTGAACATATTAAAATCTATCAGTGTACTTGGAAAAAACTAAACTGTTCATGAATCATATGTACATTATATGTATATTGGAGTTTTGGAGACAGGGTTTCACTCTGTAAGTTCCACTCAACTTGAACTCACTGTGTATCTCTGGCTGACCTTGAACTCAAGGCAATCCTCCTGCCTCAGTTTCCTGAGTGCTGGGGTTATAGGGTTGTACTGTAATCAGTGCTCAGCTTCATTATAGGTTTTTAAAGTGTAGACAGTGTGTTATAAAGGCAGTCTATTTAACTGTGCTTGTTATTACTGAGAATTACAAAGTGTTAATATTTTCAGCAAGAAAATTACTCATGATGTGAAAAAAGTTGCAGGATATGCACTTGTCTGAAGTAAATAAAAATGACAGATAAATAGAAACAGTGATCACAGGAAAGAGTGTTAGAATATTTTACAATGGAAGGTGTCTTACACCTCTGTGACAAAGAACCTGAGGTAAACAACTTATAAGAAAGAAAGACTTTATTTGGGCTCAGAGTTTTTAACCCACATTTGGTGACACTGCTTTGGGCCTCTGCAAGGTGCCAGGACATGGCGAGAGCATGGGCTAGAGGAAGCTGCTCACTTCATGGCAGGGAAAAAGCAAAGTGAGAACCTGGAAGGGTGCACGGTTTGAGGGGAGTACACTCAATGATGTAACTTTCTACAGAGTCGCCAATTCTTGAAGGCCCTACCACCTTCCAATAATACCACAGGCTGACAACTAAGATTTTGACGTATGTGACTTTGAGAGTACTTGCAAGCCATAACAGAAGGAATCAAATCAATTTATAACCAACAGCGCAATTTTTATCTTAAGATGAGCAATATTAAATCATGCTTTTGCCTGTTAAATAATCTAGAAAGACAAAATAGAATCAGGGACAGAATAGCCATTTCAGGAATACCAACGTAGCTAGTATGGCATGGGAGATGGCATACAATGAAAAAAAGAAAGAGGGTGGCATCTGATAGAAGCAAGCATTTCTTCCATTTTCACTGGACTGAAGGCCAAAACAAAAAATGGGTTGGGTTCAGATGGGAACCTGATGAGAAGAGAAAATCTTTTTGACTCACATTAAATAACGGTTCTATTTCTTCTGTAGTTAAGTAGTAGGCTAGAGGATTGATTTAATAATGGAGAATAGAGAAAGATTTCAGAAAAAGGATAGGCAAAATATTCACTTTGGAGAATTAGAACATTCAGTAGATAAATTTTGCTTGGTTAAGTTTAGAGATTAGAAGTTCAAATTGCAATGTTAGCACCAATGTAAAATTTTTATCAATAATGTCTAACTCCATGATGTAGACATGTTGTAAGTACTCCATTAAAAGATATCTGGAGTCTTTTTTGCATGCTTTCACAGCAGAAAAAGCAAAAAATAAGTAATGTGAAGTATTTTTTTCTTCTTAATTTTGGACCATGGCAGGTAAAGAAGGAAAGGAAGATCTGAGATTCATTAATTAATAGTGAAAGTGTTACAGAATATAGAGAAGTATCAAAGAAAAAGTATAATTTTTGTGTAGCTGTTAAAAAACAGATGGAAACATGTTAGGTAGTATGTTTAAACAATGGCATATTTTGTTTCTTTAATTTTTTGAAAAATTTTTGTGTATTTAATACAAGGTCTCACTACACAACTCAGACTCATAGTGATCCTCCTGATTTCAGCCTGTCCAGTGCTGGGATTACACCATGCCTAGACTCCTCGGGGGCTGGCTCAGCATTCCTCGGGGCGGATCCAGTGCGGCACGTGTAGTGGTATATTTTAAAAGACATTGTTTTCAGGTCCTGAAATATTATAGGTGAAAAGTCTTGAGAATCATCATCAAAAGCTGTTGATCCAGTGAAGCTTGTAAAATTGAGCAGGTGTGAAAATCAAGACAGTGAAAGGATAAGGTGTTAACCAGGCATATAGAAATTTAAGCGCAAACATTGAAAAGATAATGGAAAAGGGCAATAAATTAGGCTTTTAAATTTCCAGGGACCCACATGTGTAAATATTATATTGTCTCCCTAGTGCAAAAACCTGAAAGAATAAATAAAACCTGAAATGTATAATAGATATAGTAAAATGGAAAGGAACTGAATGTAAGGATTAAACATTGAAAATGAGAGAAAGGAGAAAAGATAGGAAAAAAAACAAGGGAAGAAATATCATGCAAGTAGTTATATAGGATGGCTGAGATGATTGTGGTAATAATTTCCATCAGTTTTTTTTAAATGGCCATTAATGCTTAGAATTTTCACTCTGACTATCTCTATGCCAAAATCTGCAATCTATGCAGCTACATTGATGACAGCAATGTGTAAAAAAAAAAAAAAAACTTTTGAATATCTCTTATCTTGGTTTTCTAAATGTGCACTGTCTCCAATGTCTTAACAATTATTTTATAAAAAACTGAAAAGTAAAAAAACAAGAAAAATTAATGTCTATCAAAAGCAAGTGTTAATATTCAATTATTTGTCCAATCTTGCATAACTATATCTGTTAATCAGAGTAACAGATTTGACAATAAAAATAGTTAACAAAAAAAATAAATAAATTTCCAGGGATAAGGAAAGAGTAACCTGAAACTGCAGATTCTGGCAAGAAGGAAAAAGAATAAAGGATGTTACCTGAAGACCTGTGTTTCACTGCATCTGTGCCTTTCAGAAATCGAGAGAAGAAAAATAATAATTTTAATACATGACACTTATCATTTACATTTTTTCATATCTGCAATTTTTATCATGTTTTATCAAATAATCACACTGCAAATGTTACTGGTGTTATAGAATATTAAAGTTAACCCAAAAGTCATGGTACCCCAGTAGAAATATATAAAATTATATAAAAATATATAAATAAAGATAAACAGGAAATTTTAAAATGTATATACAGATATAGAAAAATCAGAAAATAGATGGCTGTTGTATTAGAGTTTAGGGAATTTTGACTGATTCTAGAAGGTATGCAATTTCCAAATTGACATTTTTAAAAAGTAAAATGTTAGCCAAGAAATCTTAATAGGTGTGAAGCACAATTTTGTAACATTTGTAAGAGAATGTGAAACCACCCTGAGTGACAATGGAAAGCAAAAGAAACTCTTGCTCCAGAACTCAAACTTCAGAAACAGAAGTTTGCCTACAACTATGCTAATGGCAGATCTTGATTTCTAGGATACGAGAGTATGTGTTTATAAAAGGTAAATAATGAGCCGTGAAGAAGTTTGGGATTGTGATTTGGAGCCATGATCACTGATTGTGGAAACAGAATTGAATTCAATGCATGCTATCATCATAATACTCTGTGTTCTTAGCTCACAGCATAATGACAGCTCAGAGTGTAGTAGTCTTGAAGATTTCACATAAGGCCAGAGACCTGCTGTGCCACTGCTCTCTTGCAGTTTACTGGGAAAAGCATATGAAAACTAAACCTCAAAGCCTAAACAAAATTAGACAGGGTGGCTGAGACAGGAGGATCACTATGAGTCCAAAATGTGTAGCAAGACCCTATATCAAATAAATAAATAAATAAATAAATAAATACTTTAATAAAATCAGACAAAATTAAAGGCAGGTTCTAAATAAGATTTTACAAGGCAATTTGTTTTGGCAAGCTTTGTGGCGAGCCTCTCATTGTTATTAGGTCCTATTATGAACACTAAGAATCATTGCTTCATTTATTTATTTAATTATATTTTTAAAGAGGGTACAAATTAGAATTAAAACAAAAAATTACATGAGATACAGATTTTCACTTAACAAAGTAACATGGATTTCACAGTATTTTTTGTAATACATAATGTTGTCTTCCAACCAGTTATTCACATTACCAGATACATGCATGTAAAATTGAAGAAGACAGAAAAAAGCAAAATATGTATAATAAGAAGAGAAAAAGTAAAATTGACCAAAAGGAGATGAAACAATTAAAGCATTAACTGCTTCTTTCCAGAAATCAGCAGAAATGCACAGTACAGTTGTCGAAAGCATCCTGCTTATATACATACATAATATCTTTCCCCCCACTCCCTCCCCTGTCCTTCTCAACTCAGTAACTTTTTCCTTTTGAACAAGTTCATTACCTTTTCCCAGTGTCTATTGTATCCTTCAGATTCTATTTTTCTCTTTCAGGTTCTCACACTAAGGTGACAATATGCTATTTGATTTGATTTATTTCACTTAAAAGCATGTTCTCTAGTTGCATCCATTTACCAACAAATGACTCAAATTTATCTTGTTTTATAGCTGAATAATACTCCACTGGGTAAAAACACCACATCTTCTTTATCCATTCTTCAGTTGATGGGCATCTGTGTTGTTTCCAACATTTAGCTATAACGAATTGTGCTGCTATAAACATGGGTGCTCATTTATCGCTGTGGTATAAAGCTTTCAGTTCTGGAAAAGTACCGAAGAGGGGAATTGCTGCTGAATGGGACCTTCAATTCTCAGAGAAGGAAATACAATTGGCAGGTAAATAGGTAAAAAAAATATTCAATATCGTTGATCATTTGAGAAATGCAAATTAAAGCAACACTGAGATTTCATCTCCCCCCCAGAAAGAATGGCTAACATCAAGAAGTCAGCCAATAACAAATGCTGGAGAGGCTGTGGAGACAAAGACACTCTCCTTCACAGTTGGTGGGAGTGGAGACTAGTGCAACCACTATGGAAATCAGTGTGGAGATACCTTCAAAAGCTAGGACTGGTGATCCCATTGCTTTATTTAAAATGTGTCTTCCTCCAAATTTATGTTTCACATCAGACACCACCTTCTTTCTGAATAAAATTTTAGTTTAGTTCTTTGTAAAAAATGTCTTCTGAGATGTCTATAGCAGAATAAAATGAAGCTGAATGGATCTGTATTATCTTACTCTCCTCTTCTTCCTCATACATTGACTTATTCATTTTCAAGCTAATTTAAAAACACCAAGCTAAATCTTTTCTCAACAAAACCTTATATTTCTCTTTACCATTTTCCCTAAAAGCTTATAAACAAACTGGTGAGTAAATTGATAATGAAGGATTACATTAAAACTATGTATTATTGTCAGTCATGAATTATGTTCTTAATTAACAAATGAATTCTAGAAAGATTTTGGGGTACATTGAATGACTTGTGGTTCTTTCAAACAAAAATGATGTGAAAATGATAAAATATGTATGCGCACTTACATTTGAAGGAGTTAAGATAATTTGTATAAATGAAACATAAAAGTAAGTTATCTTGGGGCTGAGAAGATAGCTCAGCAGTCTACACACCTGCGTGGCAAATGCAAGGACCTGAGTCCTAGCTCCGGTACCACATACCATGCCAACCACTTGAAATGGGGTGGTGGCACATACCTGTAATCCCTGCACTAGGAAGGCTGAGACAAGTGGATCACTATGAGTCTGAACTGTATAGTGAGACCCTGTGTCCAATAAAAAAAAATTATCTTTTGGACTGGGGAATGTGGTCAGCATAATAAAGCACTTGCCTACCATTTTAAATTTTTCAGATAGCCATAACCACAAAAGGGAAAAAAGAAACATAAAAATAAATATTTTTATACTAAAGTCCTAAAACTATACTAGCATGAGGAGCAGGAAATAAAAAGTTTTGAGTGAAAACAAGGCTTTCAAGTAATGTGTTCTGGTGGATTTGTCCTGAAAGTCCTCATCCGCATTCAGTTTCTTGAGTGCAACTACACCTGTCTCAGAGGTTGGCATCTGAAATACTAGAAGCAGCCTTATATAAAATAAAAGAAAATTAGATGGGCAGAAGAATAAAATTTTTCAAATTTTGTACTTATATTCTACATTTATTTTGTAACTTTAAAATTCTAAATTTTTCATTTATCTTCTCTGTAAGATAATTAGCTGACCAGAATGTATCACTTGTTTATTTTTAAAAAGATTTCCAAATTGCTGGCCAGAAAATTAATCATATTGTTTTTTACAACATAAAGAAAGAGTATTTCTTTAATGCCAAAAAAGTATGCACAGAATTTCTTATTCTTTTATCTTGTGAATTAATTTTACCTCTTTGCCTTTGATTGCTCTAGTTTTCTCTACTTTTCTTTCTTTCTTTCTTTCTTTCTTTCTTTCTTTCTTTCTTTCTTTTTTTTTTTTTTGCAGAACTGGGTATTGAACTCAGGCCTTTGTACTTGCCAGCCAAGCTCTTACTCTACTGAGCTATCTCCTTAGCCCCTTTTCTCTACTTTATAAGATTAACTATTTTATGCTTTCAAGATAAATTTGTGATAGAATTATAAGAACATGAAGATTGATGATGGGTATATATTTCTCTTTCATCTCCCTAAATTATAATTAATGATATGTTAGATGCTTTTAAATATGAACAATTGCTAAAACAATGTAAATTCCATTTGTTACAAATCTTATCCAAGATGATTGCATTAAGCATCAATTCAATTCTACATATATTTACCCAAATCGATCAGGGATAAAGATGCATGAGTTCTTTATATGTATGACACTTACACTGAGAAGGGTAATTAATGATTAGACAAACAACATTACTCCTGATTGTGACATGTACAAAAAAAAAAGAGAATGAGGTCATAACAGTAACTAGTGTATATCATCTAATGAAGACGTCATGAAATATCCTCTGAAAGGATTGATCCAAAAAATGGTATAATGTACTTTATGCTTTAAATATATCACTCTAGCTTCTGTATGGGAAATAGACTATTCAGAGAGTGAGAGATGAGGAGACCAGAGTAATGTACTGCAGGGTAGTAGGAAAGATATAGCAGGCTGTTTTCAGATAATGAGAAGCAGATCTGTGGTACATTATGTGGAAATGAGTGCTGATTGGATTTTGTTATTAAATCAAAGTGAGACACGAAATAGAATGAGAAAAATTAAGTGTGACTCTGGATTTTTATTCTGCTAAAACAGATGCAAAGAAAATAGTATTTAAAATGAGGTAATGATGTCTTAAAAGTAGGAGTGTTCTGCTTAAGGAAACGTGATTAACATCAGTAAGTGATTGTTTTGAGGTATATATGTTGTAAATAGGCTTTTCTGAGCACCTAAAATATTAAATCAAGTATTGTATGAGTCTCTTGTCAGGCACAAATAAAGCATAACCAACCTGTATGTGTGCATAATTCACAAATTAGTCTTAGATTACTACCTCTTTCTGAAGCTTGAGATCCCTAAATGTGGTTTAAATGAAAGACAGAAATAAAATTAATGAAACTCCAGTCTTCTAACATAACCTCCCTAAAATGCCTTACATTACCACCTGTTTTATTTCTCTCCCTATAGGAGGGCACGGGAAACTATCTGAGTAGAAATCTCACCAAAATATATTTGTGAATATTATATGGCTTAATGACAAAAGTTATTGATTTGTGTACTCTAGTGTCTCAGCCTCAACCCAGCAGGAAAGAACAGAAAGTAATGAAAATAGAGAGTGGCCTGCATTCTGCTTCATCTCTGTGCCATTTATCCAGTTCATGCAAGGAGATTGGGAGATGATCCTATATTCAATACTCCATAGAGATCAGGCAACCAGGTAATATAGAGCATAGAGACAACAGTAATCTGAAACCATGAACATCTGGAAGCAAGACAGAGGTACATCACTGAAAAATTGTCCATAATATTGAGTGCCAATGGGCACTCAATGACAAAATTGCATTACTGAAAATAATTCCAAAAAATAGGTTTCAGTATTTCTTTGATACAGGAAAAGAAGCAGACTCTTAGAAATATGCATTCTACCATAAACACCCAAATACTAAAACACTGCTTTAATTCAGTCTGGGTCTTATTTTTTTTTAATGTATTTGGTTTTGGCTGGATCTCACAATGTAGCTTGGACTCTTAGTGGTCTTCCTGCTTTCAGCCTCCTCAGTGCTGGGATTACAGGTGTACACCTCTACACCTAAACTCTGACTGGTTCAGCCAGCTCTTGGGGCAGGGTTGGCACAGCATGTGGTGCCAGGGATAGAGCTGTGGTCCCTGTGTTTGCCTAAGCAGGTGATTTAGTCTGCTGAGTTATCTCACTGCCCTGGTCCATTCTTTTATTTTTTAAGCCCTCCAGATGTTTTTTTAAAAAATGGTTTTCTGAATTGGTTGCCAAGAGTTGAAAGGTAAAAGATCTTACATCTTTCTCTTGAAGTTAAGAAATATGGCAACACTGGAAATTAGATCTATATTTCTGTAAGACAGCTGGCTGGGGCTGATTAAATATCATGTCGATAAACTTAGCTATTTGCCACTTCCCCAGATACTCACTGTCTTCTCTTGATTATTTAGATCAAGTGTCAACTCTAAATTGTACAAATCAAAGTTGAGTCACTGAGATTGTTTCTGTTGGTGCCACTCTTCTGCCCCAAAATACACCGTGTACATATTACCATCAATTTGTGTAGTTTTCCAAAGTATAAATCAGATAACAGCTCTCCTGTTTCAACATCAACAATGACTTTCCATTATCCACAGAATAAAATCCCAATGTCAAGACTCTATGTCATTTTAAAGCATAGAATATTATATCAATAAATATAATTCATACAGAATATTCAATTTTGGTGAATCTTCAGTAATCCAGAATAGCTATTGTATAATATATTGCTTAATATAAAAATAGTAGAAAAACTCATAAAATAGTAGTATAATATTGGTTTGTCTTTACTAATGTGCTTTTATTGGTACTGGAAGAAGAACTTGTTTTATTTTAAATGATATAATGTAAAATACATAAGCATCTTCATTCAAAAAAATTTAAATTATTAAAATCAATCTTTTTCTTTAATAAAAGTGGCTTTTTTCCATAGGAGAGTAAGTAAATTCTTGGAATGGAAATTAACGAACTCCCGAAAGTAAATTATAATCCATCCTTTATTACTGTTGTTGTTTATAAAATTGTCTCAAAGTAGTGCAAGGCATTTCAAGTGTTGGCTAAAATTTCAACCATGTGACTTTCACTAAAGACAATTAATTGAATTGATATTTCCCAAAACAATTCCTTGGAAACTTTGTAGACTTGTATGAGTGCCAAAAAAGGCCAGAAGTTGAAGATCTGGTAAAATGTTCCCCTTTTAAAATCTCTTTTTCAAAGTAAGAGCTCTAGTAAAGAGAGGAGATTTTATATTCAAGTGTGGAGGTAATCACTTGGCAGCCTCATGATTAGATGTTTCCATCCATTTGTCTCTTCTTTATACTCTAAAAACCAGAAAACAATATTATCTTGGGTAGATGCCTGTAAAGAAAGGAACAGTGCCACGCCCCCAGGGACCACCTTCTCCTTCAGTCTCACCTACTAGCATCATATTTAGCTATAAACTCATCAGTGGATGAACCCACACAGTAACACCCCGCCCCCATGATCCAGTCCGTTCCCCCAAAGCGGCTTCAGGGGGCACCAAGTTATGAACTATAACCATGAAGCAGTTAATGTTGCATACATAATGATCATCTAATTCACTTTGATTATTTTCAAAAATCCAGTTGAAGAATCCTTTAGAAAATATTTACTTGAAAGGCAAAAGAAAAGATACTTTGAGCTCTACATTCCAAAGCAAAGTACCTCACACGGTATAGACTCATACCAAATGCTTTTTCCTGATAAATGTCCCTGGTGGGTGTAGTTCTGCATCTCATGCAGAATCCCCAAAGTTCTTCACCATACACCGTTTAATTGACAAAATTATCTTTCTTTTGCCTTTTTTCCTCATTTTTATGCATTCCAATTAGATGGTTACATAATTTTGCAGCATTGAAGGTGAATTAAAATTCCTTTTCTTTATAATCCAGAATTATTATGCATGCCTATGTACATACAGACACTCAATGATATATATTAGAAAGATATATGCTAATGGAATTGTATAATTTTCAAGCCTTTGTAAAATTTGTCTAGAATCTATTCAGCATCATATATCATAAATAATATATGTATGCTATATTGCATATGTATATAAAATTATTTTGTGATTTCTGGCCAACTTGAGGCCAATGTACAGTGATCTTTAAGAAAAAGAGGTTCACAAACCCTGTGCAGATCATGCTGTAAATGCACCAAGCATTCCCGTTTGCAGCTTGGCTTGATTTTCCATCAAAACTCCATAACAGATATGGAACTTCAGTCTGTGGTAAAACAAAAGTGTGAGAGTCAAAGATTTAGAACTTCATTTCAGTTCTGTCACTAGCACGCTGTGTGCTGGCTGTATGTCTCCTAAAACCAAATTCTTCTCTGTACATCTCACATGGAGAATGAAAAATTCAGACCTGAAGATGACTGCTATGAGTGTACATTTTAATATCTCTGATCAGATGATGTTGTAATTCTCTCTAGTTCTCCATTAATGTATTTATAATCTTAAATTTCAAGATAATCGTTTACTTGTTGTCTTCTAACTGATATGTAGACTCAGAACATGTTAAAGTGCATGGAGTTTTTCTGTAGTTCATGGGTAATCATATTTATAAATTATCTGGAATTCATTTTATTTTATTTATTTTTATTTTTATGTATTTATTTTTTGTATTTTAAGGAAAGGTCTTCATGTTGTTCAGGGTCTCACTACTAGGTTGGACTCATAGTGATCAACATTTTTACAGTCTCCCAAAAGCTTGGATTACAGGCACACACAACCACGCCCAGTCTCAATTGCAGTCTCAGCTTGCCCCGGGGGTGGGGCCAACATGGCAGGCCTGAGGATTGAACCCCCAGCCCCTGCACCTGCTCGCAGGCAATTTAATCTGCTGACTTATTTGGCTGGCCCATTGGAATTCATTTTAAATACTGTGTGAATGTGCCTCATTTTCTTCATGAAGAGAAAATTTAGAAATTTGGCCAAAATGTCGCTGATCCATCCAACAAAAAAGGTTTAGGCTTTGGGTCTTTAAGCCACTCAAACAGTTGTTAAATGCTAGGGGCACTATATATTAATGATGTACTGGGAACATGCAGAAAAGACTTTTTAAAATTGAGCCAATTAGGCATCATTCATAGTTTTGGATCACAAAAATATGCTAAAATCATATTATTGTAAGTATATATTTTATGAAAATTCTTCACATTAACATTTTTATTTTAACCAGTGAATTATTGAGCATCTTACATGAGCTAAAGATTTTTTTAGATTTATGGTGAGTCATTTTGAGGAACAGAAAGAGCACCAAAAAGCTGTCAAATAGTAGGTGAAGGCAATGTTGGTATGCAATGAAGTTAGAGAAGAAGGCAAGGTCGTGAGTATGCAGGGTACAGTGAAAAAATGGGTTCACTATTCCATAGACAGTGGAAAGATACTGGAAGGTTTTCAAAAAGGTATTATTAGATCTGACTAGTAATTTTTTTTTTCCATATTTTAGGGAATACAGGGTGTTCAGGGTCTCACTACTAGATCGGATTGGTAGTTATCCACCTGTTTACAGCCTCCCAAGTGCTGGGATTACAGGCACAGGACACCACACCCAGTCTCAATTGCCATCTCAGCATGCCCCTGGGGCAGGGCCGGCACAGCAGGCACTGGGATCGAACCCCCAGCTTCTGCACCTGCTTGCAGACACCTTAATCCGCTGAGCTATTTGGCCGGCCCTCTGAGCAGTAATTTTTAAGAGCTCACTCTGTCTACTATATAGAATACAATCTCTAAATGTGCAAGTAAAGAGAATAGGAGTGCATATAATAAGTAAATACTGTGACTTATTCCGTGTAGCTAGCAGAGGAGATGATCTGAAAGAATATGGGTAGATCAGATCTATTTTTGAAGTACAATAAACAGAACTCCCTAACTGCTTAAAAAGGTGAGCTTAACTGGAATAACAGAGAACCAAAAGATTTTTCTTTGGTTTATGTAAAAATCCATGAAGACCACAGACTTGAACTCTAATATTAGAAAAAGAAACTTTCAGCAATTTCTACACTAGGCAACAAAAGCTAAAATTAGATTGATTTTGTTTAAGCCACCAGTTTAGCTAGCTCCTTTTATCATGAAACACTACTTTTGTTATAATGTATTAATTAGTGATGTATTAATAATAGGTAAGCCATGATTATTCAGACTCGGGGTATTAGCAGCTGTAAATAAAGTGAGCTTTTCACTTCAAAGAAATCAACTGACAGTGTCACTTTGATAAAACTCAAGCTTCCAAACTGAATTAGAAATTTAGAAAATTTATATCCATTGCTGTTAGGTTAACAGCTTCGAAATACCTAATGAATTAATGTTGTGATAACTGGCAAAATTAAACAATGTTATTTTTATATATGATATTTTACACATATTAACATTTGGAAGATTTCCATTATTAAGTGGATGAATTTTTTTTAAGTTTTAGTATATGACATTGTAAAACCTTTTCAATATTCAGTATAGAACAATGGATTTTAATGTAGCCAAGGACAAAAATTTACTAATGAAGTCAAATTCTACTTTGAAATAAATTAAGAAACTACTACATGGTGAGTTTTAGTGAATATTGTCTGTTTCTTTGCTTGTTTTTTCTGGGGTTTTTTTTGCAATTCTAAAAATTGAATCAAGGGCCTTTGCTCTGAACTCTATCTCCAGCTCCACTTACATTTTATTTTGAGATAGGTTGTCCCTGAATTCCTCACTTGCCCTGGGAGGGCTCATACCAGAAGTCCTTCTGCCTCAGCTACCCATAGAGTAGGGATTACAGATGTACACCACCATACCCAGCTATATTTGTTAAGTGTTGATTTTAAAAGTAACCAAGGCTTTCAAAAATTCTATAAAAACATTTTAAAACTTTTCTAGGTACACATCTTCATTATGCTCAATTTTCTGATTACTCTTCAACTTGTACAACTTCTAAAAAGATTGACTAGAAAGGTAGTCATGAAAATCTATATTTGATATCTGTTTTTTATCTGTTAAACCAAATAATAAACAGACATACACAGTGAAAATAATCACTCTTCTCTCATTAAGTTATTTTACTTTGGAAAATATTATAATTTCATAGTAGTATAGAATCAACATATGGTAACAGACAAGTTTATTTTTGTCTTTTAAATTACTTAGAAATACATTTTTTTTCATTTTATGTATTTGGTACAGGGTCTCACTATGCAGCTCAGACTCATACTGATCCTCCTGCTTTTAGCCTTCCCAGCTCTGGGATTACAGGCCTGCGCCACCATGCCCAGACGCATTCGCCCGCTCAGCACTCCAAGGGGACAGGGCCAGCATGGCATGAGGGACCGGAGATGGAACCCTGGTCCCTGCACTTGTCAAAGCAGGGACTCAGTCTGATGAGTTATCTTGCCAGCCCTAGAAATACATATTTTAAAAATTTGTTCAATTTTTATTTCCAGGATGCTACATATAAATTATTTTAATCCTAAACAAAGAATTGGGATATTCAATATATTTTTTGTATTGTTTTAGGAAGGGTCTGCAGGGTGTTCAGGGTCTCACTGTTAGATCGGACTCCCTAGTGATGGTCCTATTTACAGCCTCCCAAGAGCTGGGATTACAGACACCTGCCACCACGCCCAGTCTCAGCTGCCGACTCAGCACACCCCAAGGGCTAGACAGGCGCAGTAGACCTGGGGATCGAACACTGGCCCCTGGCCCGCTTGCAGGTGCTTTAATCCACTGAGCTATTTGGCAGGCCCCCAATATTGTTAAAGTGTAGTACGATAATGAGACAAAATTTTTTTTGCTTTTATTTTTTTTTCAAAGTTTTATTGATAAACAGATAGCAATGAGACAGTTTCACATCTAATCGGAAGTACAGTTTCAACAAATAATACACTGCATATATTCTTTTCAGTGGTTAATTGCTGTACAAGAAGTGGACTTGTGATCCTATTTACAAACACCATTAGAACAAATCATTCTATTCATTAAGAGAATGCAACTATATATCTATCCTAACCACCATGAATAC
>NW_004524690.1:1315376-1320896 GCF_000260255.1 Octodon degus
CTGCGCCTGGGCTGGGACTGGTCCCGCCAGCGCAGGGTAGCAGGAAGCTCTCAGCACACTCACCGGACCTGGGCTAGGACTGGGTCTAGGGGCTCCCGGAACTCAACCGACAAATTTTCGAAGACTGTACTTTAATAGGGGTATGATAAATGTCTTATTTTTCTTAATTTTTTAATTTGGTACATTATTATTTTAACATACTAATGCAAAATAAAGCCCAAGTATATTTGTCTGCTTCTAAAGTAGCTTTAAATTGATTTAGTGATAGTTTATTTGGAAGAAAGTGTAGAAAATCTGTTGCTTGTTTTCTATACTGATTTTTTCAGTCAAGGTGGATCAAATATTCTACTAGAAAATCTCTCAGGCTCTCAAATCTTCAGTGACCACATCTGCAAAATGGTGGTGCAAAAATAGCACCATAGAAGGACAGTTAACAAACTGCTATGAGATAAAATGGGTAATTCATGGAAGCACAGAATCTGGTAAATTACAAGTGTTCAGCTCGTTTTGACAACTATGTGTGTATAAAAGCATATATAACATACACATATATTTTGCGCACTATATTATACATGTACACAGTATCTGCCAAGACATGTATACAACACTAAATGAAAAATGTATGTATTGTTTTTCAACCAATGTTGTTACCTTCATATGGGGGACCCTAGAGGTTGTCCTATATTGCAGAAAACCCACTGTTCTGCCAGAGCTGGGAGAAGATACTGAAAATGAATGTGTAGCAATCTTAATGGCCAAGGTTGCCCAAGAAGTGCTTTGCAGTATTGATAAACGTCTCGAAGCCAATGACCAACACTTCCAGCATTTCATTGTAATTGTAGAGGCCAAAGGTAATTTATAGTAATCTGACAGTGTCTCAATAAATTTATTAAAGTATTTAAGCAAGCTTTTCTTTTTCTGAAACATGTACACATCTTCTCTCTCTCTGTGTCTCTCTCTGTCTCTGTCTCTCTGTCTCTCTCTGTCTCTGTCTCTCTGTCTATATATATAGAGTATTTACAGGCATAATTTAGTGGCTACAAATATTTACTTTATATTTTTCTAATAAGCAATTGAAAAGTATTTTTCTTCCAGTTTTTCAATGGAGAAAAGTAACATGTACTCCTCTGTCTCTGAAAGATAGAAAACTAAAGCACTTTAAACCCACAACTTATGCAATAGCATAATTTCTAGTTTGATAAGTATGTCACTTTTAATCATTGTGACTATAGTGTGAATAACAACAATTTCTTGGAAGCATCTGGGGCAGAGAGGACATGGGAATAACCCAATGAAGAAAGAATGCTGGGCCAGGGAGATAGCTCAGTAGAATAAGTGCAAGGTCTTGAGTTTGTGTTGGGAAGAAGGAGGAGGAGGAGGAGGAAGAGGAGGAGGAGGAGGAGGAGGAGGAGAAGAAGAAGGAGGAGTAGGAGTAGGAGGAGGAGGAGGAAGAAGAGGAGGAGGAGCAGGAGGAAGAGGAGGAGGAGCAGGAGGAAGGGGAGGAGGAGGAGGAGGAGATTGCATAAATTAAGGATCTTGACTTTTTAAGGTCATGTTAGTCACTTCCTATAGAATGAAGTGGTGTGTTGGTTCTCTGGGCTATCCAGAATCTTGAGGTACATTTATGCTCCCCATCTCCTATCTTATTTTGCTTATCTTTAAGATTGAAATCAGTACCATTTTTTACACAAAATCTTCACTAACTTGAACTTTTCTACCTTAGATTAGCCACCTCTCTCTTCTATTTGCATTGTATAGGGTGACTATCACAGCAAACACCAGTGGTCTTTTACTTGTGTGTTTTTGCCTGTAGACTGTTGAAGTTAAGGAATAGCACCCAACAAATATCTAGCACGTGTATAACATCCTTCCTTACATCCTGCATTTGACAATTCATATTCTTCACTTTTCCTGTTTTACCACTATCATTTGTCACCTTCAAATGTAATTCATAATTTATTTATGTTTTATACTTACTTTTTATGTATTTTTTCCATATCAGAATGTAACTTCCCAAAGACTTGAATCTTAACTGATTTGTTTCCCAAAAACCAGGGCTTGGTACAAAATAGTTGTTCACTAAATATTTGTGATTTGAATGAATGAACTCATCAGAAGATAGTTCAACTACATGAAGATAATTCTAATAAAAGGTGCAGTTATTCTACTTTAAAAGATATTTCCTAAGTACCTATGTGACTTCAAATTTCTGCATAATAGAAAATGTAGTCAAAATTTTGACCCAAAACATTAAGTAAACATACCTGTGCTAAATTTAATACTAATTTATTAGAAAAATAGAAAAATCCATGACAAAAGGCAATCCCTACAGGTCAATGTTAATTCAAGTGGGAGAACCTAACATCATGAGCATCTGAATAAACAGTATAGTTATTTGCTAATCTTCACTTGAATATTTCTATGAAAATTAATTTTAATTCAGAACTTTCCACCACCCCATCTATAATCTCCTGATTTCCACTTTTTGGACTGATATTTCTTCTATTTCATATATAGGAATTGTTTAAACTAAAAAAAAAGAAATCACAGATACTACCTAAGAGGACCTGTACTATAACATCATGTAATTCAGTTGTGTCCCAAATTTTCTGATCAAGGAGATTATGAGGCTACAGAGGAAAGTGATCGATGATGTAGAGTGTGTCTAAGGAGAGTCACATGGAGAGAAAACATTTTCTCAGGCTTTCACAGAGAGTGAATTGGTCGAGAAGTGGCTGTGACTCATCCACATGGCTGACACTGACAAAGGAACTACAAAGTTAGGTTTCAGAATAAATCCTGAGGGGATTTTACTGACCTTATCAAATACAAAAGCTACATTTCTTGTTATATAGGTATTGCTTTATCTCGGTCTTAACCATCCAGCAGAAAAGTATAAAAACGAAGTATAAAAAGTTAAGCCATATTAATATGCTGAGCTATAAAAGGCTCCAATCAATAATTTCTGACACTGCAAGTCTTACAGAAAACCCACTACTATTATGGACTACTGGATTATATTGGAATATTATGCTGGATTCACATACCTATAATATTTAAATGACAATGGAATAAACTTCTCTGACAAAACTAAATAAACAAAAGGGGATACAAATGAAGGACTATTTTGTATCTGTATATTCAAAATAGGATAGATATACAGCTACCTTCTCTTAATTCAATGAATCTGAAGATTTGTTCTAATATTATTTATAAACAGGATATCATGTCTGCATCTTGTACAATGAATAACCACTAAGACAACAATATGCAATGTATTAATTATTGAAACTGTCCTACCAATCAGATTTGAAACTGTCTCATTTTCAATAAAATTATTACAAAAAAAAGAAAAAGAAAGCTGTTACCTTGCTTAACTTGTGAGCTAGACTTTGCTGACAGTGTAGCTTCCTTCCTTCTCAAACTATTTTATCTATGAATTTCTCAATTATTTCCTTTTAATCTTCTCTTTCTAGACAGGGCATTTTTACACAGTGTTCTTCTTTATAAAAATGCTTTTCTGAGTATCCCATAAATGTCGGTATTAATACATTTTGGCCTGGTTCCTCTTTTTTTACTCTCCATACTGTTTTATTACATGTTTGTAGTACAAAATGATTTCATTTATCATTGAGAGAACTTTTGTACTCTCTATGCTATTATTAATTAGTTTCAGCAGTGTCTAAGAGCTCAACTTTTCCTTGTGACTCTCACATATTTATATTTGCAGTTTGTCCAAATGACATTCAAACCCAGCAATTTTTAAGCACAAGAACCACAAAAATTAAAAACCTATAAGGTCTCCTTTCCTTCAAATCCCATTTTTTCTCTTCTGCTCGCTGTCACTATATGGCACTTAATGGCATCAAACATTCAGATATTTAAACAACATTTAACTCATTATTTTCATCTTCTCATCCTATCAGTTGACAAAGGTCATCAACCTCATTGTACTCAGGTCTTTATTCTCACTGTTCAGGACCTTATCGTGTCATTGTTAAATTTCTGTGTGCAACTCTTTCTTTCTTGGCTACTTTGTATTACCCTTCTCAAATTTATTGCTCGCACTGAAGCCACTTTAATAATTCTAAAAGGAAAACTTAACAACTTCTCCACTCTACTCTATAGATCAAATTATATTCTTATTGCCCTTAATAAAGCTCAAAATTCTTCGTAAGTCCAGAGTGAGATATTACCTCACATGCATTAGCACGGCTTCTCAGGCAAACAAATGATACATTTCAGTAAGAATATAGATGAAATATAACCTTTTAAAACTATTTGGTGGAAAATAAAGCAATGCAATCATTTTGGAGAAAAGAATTACCATCTAAGTAAGCAGACTTGGATATATATCCAAAGAAATAGAAGGGAGTATAACAAGGAAATCTACACGCTCTCGCGCTTACCTTACCATTACTCACAATAGGCAAAATATGGGAGCAATCAAAGTGCAGCCACCACATTTTCAGTGATAAAGAGAAAAAAGGGGCATACACACATGCTGAACTATTATACAGCCTTACAAAAGAGACTATCATTCATGACAATGTAGATGAAACTGAGGATAATATGCATGATGAAATGTCAGACCAGGAAACATGAATAGAATTGTCCCTTCATATCCATAGGGGACTTGTGCTGGGACCACCTAAAATCCAAAGATGTTCAAGTTCCTTATACCATAGGCTGTTGTATTTGTATATAAAAGTACACACATCTTCTTTCATGCCTTTGTCTGGATGTCAACACAAAGCTTCATGCAGTCATGGCAGGGTAGGCTTTTTGGAAGTAGCTGAATCTAGAGTTTGTGATTGACTCATAATAATATTGAAATTAAGGGTATGGCTTCTATACCTCCCTTAGGGAGAGTAGCCTGTGTACAATGTAAGGGTCAGAAAGGGGCTTGGCTCTCTCTCTTTTCCTCACTGCTTTTGCTGTCTTTTGCCACCCTAAACTGTTGCCTCTCCATCATGTGTGACCCTGTTTTGAAGCCAGATGATTATGGGCTTCAAATACCCACCCCTACAAACTCTGAGCTGAACAAATCTTTCCTCCCTTTAATTTGTGTGGTGGGTATTTTTTCTTAGCAATGATAAAAGTAACTAAGACATCTCCCATGTACTTTAAACAATTCCTAGATTACATGATAAAATATAAATAATATATATTCATATGTGTATTTATATTGTACTAAGGAAAAATAACAAGAAAAAATTGTGTAATGTTTGATACAGATGTAATTTTTTCCAAATATTTTTATCTACATTTGTTAAATTCATGGCTATGAACCCAAGAATATATAGAAATGATTATATTTTATGATTTAACTTACATGAAAAACCTAAAATATCAAAGAAATGAAGAAAGGAAAGGAGGCAAGAGGGGAGAAAGGAATCAACCAATAAGCCTTATTATATTATAGGAGGAATAGAGAAAGTTATTAATTCCCTTTGTTGATCAAAGTTTCAATTAGACTAGACCAATAGATTTTAGTGATCTTTCTTTCTTTCTTTCTTT
>NW_004524690.1:1321021-1346994 GCF_000260255.1 Octodon degus
ATCTTTCATACTACCTGGTGGCTACAGTTAATATTCATGTGTTATGTGTTTTTAGATTGCTAGAAGAATAAAGTTTTAGTGTCACTAAGAAAAAATAATCTTATGAGGTAAGACATACATTAGCTTGATTGAATCTGTTCCCAAAACATTCATAGACCCAAATATCACACTGTACTCATTATATATATATATACATATATATATATCATTATTTATCAATTAAAATTAATTAAATATGCTTTTCCTGATGACTTCAGTTGCAAATCCAATTATCCACAATGATATTAAAACCCACTCATACCATATTTCTTAAAAGTATCTGAAAGCCTCATTTTTTATCTTTTCTCCAGTCTTTTCAATCTATTGGTTAAATTGATATATCTTATCTGAAATGATATGTATGTGTTCAATTATAGTATATGTAGGAAAGAATTTATTGGACTTCTGGTCCAACTTATTTGAAAAGAAAATCTCAACTTGAAGACATTCACTCATTCTTTTGAAATAATCATGTAATTCATTCACTCCTTATACCTCAGGATAGTTGTTGCTTTGTTTTATAAATTATGAGCAGCAGATTATGGTCTATGTGATATATTTCTATAGCAATTGGTACTTTCTAGGTCATAATTCTTATAATTCCTTCAAAACTACAGATAACTATAGTAGAATGAAAGTTCAACGAGGACAAATTCTTGTCTGGGCCAGAGATAGAACTCATTGGCCAGGTGCTTGTCTAGCAAATTAACCTGATTTTAGTTTCTAGCACAATCAATCAATTAATCAAAGAATCAATACTATTTATTTATTCTTATATGCCCAAAGCATGCAACATCTTGCAGATAGCTGAAGCTCAAGCACTCTGTTGTTTTACTATAATATTGAGTAATAAATTAGGAGCATTTTTCTATCTTCTTTATTATCTTTCTTATGACATGAATCCAAAGCATCTACTAATTGTGTATCTTCAAGTTTATCTTAAATCAACCCAAACAGCTTTATATTACACTTAAGAAATGATGTTGTCTCATAATTGAGTTTTGGCGTTTTGCTTTGGATTCTTCCTGATTCATGGATAGTTTTAAAGATATTTGGAGAAGTTCACTGAGTGACAAATTGCCAGTTGTGATTTTGGCATGGAAACTCTCTATCCATGGATATCCATGGGCTTGGGCTAGGGAATTCATACATTCCTCTCACACTTTGAGTTGAAGTGTGGTATTGCTTCACGGCTAAAAGCTAAGTGTCACCCTACATAGGTGCTTGAGAAGATCTCTGGCATATTACCAGCTGCATAGGGAATTTATTTGTTCTTCACTGGGAGGATAGAAGTGTCCTTAATAGAGAAAAAGACAGAATAAAGTTTAGAAGTAAATAAAATCATGTTACTGAAAGACTGTAGCTGGATAATATTTAATGATCAATAAGCTATTTGTATCACTAATCTTGTTATTATCAGTTCATGAGAGTATTCTTGGGTAAAATTCAGAATATACACAAAATTATCACTTTAATATTCATTAAAAGGCAAACAGCAAATTTATAAAAAAAAAAAACTGCTAAGAAAGATTTAAATCATAGATATAGTTTCAGACCAAAATAATTATTTATTTTCACATTTAGAAAGTCTGATATCACTAAGGATATAAGAAAAACCTGTGCTAGTTTTAGGAGTCAGAAATTTTTCTCATTAAGAAAAAGTAAGGCAGAGCGCAGTGGTCGGGCATGCCGCAGCGGCCCCGCCCCAGAGGCACACTGAGCCGGTGATTGAGACTGGGTGTGGTGGAGCGCGCCTGTAATCCCAGCGCTTGGGAGGCTGAAAACAGGAGGATCACTATGAGTCTGATATTTGTAGGGAGACCCTGTAGACCTTGTTCTAAATACAAGAAAAAAAAGAAAGAAAGAAGGAAAGAAGGAAAGAAAGAAAGAAAGAAAGAAAGAAAGAAAGAAAGAAAGAAAGAAGAGTAAAATGATAGTCAAAAGTAAGATGATAGTTAAATTTTACAGTAAGTCCTCTGTTCTATATAGCTCCAAAATGTAAATATAGATTTAAGAATAAATGAAGGTTTCCATGCACTTTTTTATGTGGAAATTAGAATTTGACAAGTGGGGAGAAATACCACACCTACTATCTTAATAATTGTTCAAGTCAAATTTTTCTTGTTTTTCTTTTTAATGACAAAATGACAACTTTGGAAAGATTTGAAAAAGGAATTATTCTGATATGTTAATAAGGGCCTTCTTTTCTAGAAGAAATAAATTATTCTAAATAATCAAATGAGTATGTTTTAATGTATCTATTTCTACAAAGTGCTCCAGAATGCTTTAGAGTCACATGATTGTTTCTAAATTTAGGAATCACCTTGCTAGCAGCTAATGTAAAAAAATTATATAGATAGATAGATAGATAGATAGATAGATAGATAGATAGATAGATATAGATATAGATATAGATATAGATATATAGATATATAGATATATATATTTTGAATTTGTGTTTTGTTCCAGGGAACTGTACTGTCTTAGAAATGAAAACATGAAATAAACAGATATTTGTATCCCTTCTCATAGAGTTTATAATAAAGTGCAGGAGAAAGATATAAATAAAAATGTCACACAAACAAGCATGTATGTTTATTGAAATTATTTCTGTTGAAAAGAAGTATGTACTGAAGTCCTGACTTATTCCAGGTAAGATCTGCAGATCAAGTGGATATTTCTTAACAGACTTCCAGGAGTAAACTGATAGGGGTGTTATTCACTTAAGAAACTAAAAGCAAGTCATAATGGATCCCAGAGAGAAATGGAGAAATAAATACAAGACAAGGGGATAGAATTTGGAAAAAGCCAGATCATGTGGGGCTTTCGGGTATGTCTTAGATTTAGGCCTTTATTCTAAGAATGATAGAAGTCCTTATAAACCTCAATAGTAAATGAGTGCAAGTAGATACAGTATTGGCAGACTGGCTGAACTGCTTAAAAGCAATTCTAAAACTATTAAAGAGTAATTTAAATTTAGATTTTTTCCATTCTTGAATTTACTAATTGTCTATGATTTTAATCCAGACTAACCCCAGAGAAACTAAGGTTAGTCTGGGTGTGGCAGAAAGACTGGAATGCAAAAATTTGTTGAACTAATATGTCAAAAGATATAAATTTTTCACTTGCCAATCCTAGGGCCAAAAAAAAGCACAGGAACTCAGGATAAAAAGGTGAACAAATCAGGCAGAAGTGCTGCTTCCACATTAAAAAGGAAGCAAGAGAAAATTTCTTGGAACTTGCAAACCCTGAATGACAAATACAGATGGCCCTAACTGATAAGCTAGCTGGACAATCTTATGTGGAGAAGGCAAGTAACCTGGATACAGTATCTATACTTCCTTAGTTGCATTTATGTTCAAAAAAGATCAGTTAGAGACCAGGCATGGTGGTGCATGCCTGTAATCCCAACAACAGGGAGACTGAAAACAGGAGGATCACTATGAGTCCAAGTTCAAGCTGCACAGTGAAAAGCTGTAGTAAATACATTCAAAAATAAAAAATAAAAACAGATCAATTTGATCACAATGCCTCTGATGCAGACATTTCAACCACTTAATTAGAGATTCTCAATTAATAGGTCATTTTGCATTAGAACATTAAGGAATAATGAATCACTTCATCTTCATCTCACAAACTGACACAGGTATTGCTAGATATATCTCCTCGCAAGGGTCCCTGTCCTACCTTGGTGGGGGTAGCAGAGTTGAATTACTGCACTTGCTTCACCTCAGAGCTAGCCAACCCAATCTATGTGAGCAAGCCCTATCGATAACTGCCACAAGCCAAGTATATATGATCAATACTAAATGTTTGTGTCACCGAGGTTCAGTGATTATTTCTCACGCACCTTTAGAGCAGCAGTCATTGACTAAAACAATTCTAAATCATTTTGTGTACAAAGAGACCATACCCTTAGAATTACCAACAGCATCCTTCTATCCCAAGTTATTCATACAGATGGCATCTTTTAGTTGGGATCCCAGATTAATGGCTTACTCTCCCTTGCCACGATCTCTTTGAGTTCCAAACTTAGATGTCAGACCTCATTCACAAAATTTACTTTAGGACATCTGACTAGACAGCTCTAATGTCATACGTGTAAATCATAACTCTTGCTCTGCTATGACCCAAAAATATTCCATTTTCCTCAAATTTTTACATTTCAATGAATGTCATGCTAGCATGCTAACTAGGATGAGAAGTCTAGCAGTCACTTTGGCTCTTTTTGTTCACTATCTATATTCAAAACATCAGTAAAATTTAGTGGCCTCTTTCAGACTTACCCCAAATTCAACCTTCTTGTGTGCTCTCTCTCTCCTAAATCCAAAGTGACTGCCAACCAACTGCTGACTGTCCTTCTTCCCTCCAACCTTGCCATAATGCAGTAAGCCTTACAATGAAGAAAAATATGTAATTAAACTATAAGATTATGGGGCCAAAGAGGAAAGTGATCGATGACATAGAGTGTGCCTAAGGAGAGTCACAAGGGGAGAAAACACTCTCTCAGGCTTTCACAGAGAGCATATCGGCCAAGCAATGGCCCTAGTTCATCCGCATGGCTGACACTGACAAAAGTTCTACAATCTGAGGTACAGGATCTCAGGATAAATCCTGACGGGATTTCACTGATCTTCTCAGACCAAAAAGCTACAACTCTTGTTGCGCAGGTCCTGCTTTACCTTGGTCTTAACCATCCAGTAGAAAAGTATGAAGACGAAATATAGGAAGTAAACCCATGCTGTTATGTTGAGCTGTGGGGGACTCAGGTCAATAATTTCTGACATTGCCAGTTAAACAGAGGACCCAATGCTATTATGGTCTGCTGGATCCTTTTGGAATGTTTTGCTGAGTTTACACACCTATAATATTCAATAATGGAACTTAGAAAAAATAGGGTATACAGATGAATGTCCATTTTGTATCTGTGTATTCATGGTGGTTAGGATAGATATATAGTTGCATTCTCTTAATGAATAGAATGATTTGTTCTAATGGTGTTTGTAAATAGGATCACAAGTCCACTTCTTGTACAGCAATTAACCACTAAGAAGAATATATGCAGTTTGTTATTTGTTGAAAAAAAAAAGATAAATCAGCAATTCTACTCTTCGGTAACACAAGTCTATATAAACTACAAAGTGGGCAGATTGATATTCATATAAAAAATACTAAGCTTCATATGGCATTAAATCACATAATATATGGGAAAAAATGAACTATAAGTTAGTTCCCATCATTTTCTTGATCAAAAATTCTCATACCCAAAACAAAATACAGCATACAGTGCCCTTATGGTGGCCTATGAGATACTATATGATCACTTTCTTTAAGACTCATCTGTTTTCTTATCTCTATTTACACATCACTTATTAAACTCCTGTCCTTGGTTAGCAGGTGATAGGATGCTAAGACTCTTGATATCTGTCAAATGGATACATTTCAAATTTGATCCCACCCCAGGGAGTTTGCAGCCTCCTCTTCATAGAAAGAGCTTCACATGATGACATGTCATTTGAAGACACTGATTACATCATAGCTGTTACCATATACCATTTTGCTTGGTGTAATTGTTTTTATTTACATTTATTTTGATTTTTTTCTCAGTCTCCATTTTCCATTAGAACACAAGAATTATGAAGTCAATAAACCAATAAATGTTATAATACAATTATCTTAGCTACCATGTGTGTATATGCATACATATATACTATATAAGATATATTTGCCCTATATATACACTATATATATTTGTATGTATCCTTATATGATATATATATAGAGGCATCTATACATATATATATTTTCCATCTTTTTTAAATGTATCAGTTATTTAATTAGGTTCTTAGTAAGATATTTAGAACACTAATTTATAAGGATAAATTCCATTTGTCAGAGCAAAAACAGATCACAGGTAGCCCCAGAGCTGAGGAACAGTTTTGATTTTTGCTAAAATCTGTGAGTCCACCACTTTCTGACCCACCTTGTGCTGCTCTGAAATCTGGTATCTCTCTTTCTCGGTGTCGAAGATCTCGCCCTCCTGGTGTCTGGACTTCCACAGCTTCTTCTTCTTGAAGTAAGCATCAGTGAGGTGTTTAGGAATTTTCACTTTGCTGATGTCAATTTTTGTAGAGGTGGCAATGACAAATTTCTGGTGTGTTCTTCATAGAGGAACATGATTAAGGCTAAGAGGCCCAGTCACAAGTAGCAAGCCACTGGCCAACTGCTGCAGGAAGACCACTCTCTTGCCTCTGTGATGCCTGGTGAGGATGATCAAGATGGTTCTGGGAGTGATGCTAGCTAGAAGTTTCCTCAGATGCTGACTGAAGGGTTTCTTGCTGTGGCACAAGAGCTTTTGGGGCACATCTTCAGTAGGGTAGTATCTAGGCATTTTTCAAAGCTTAACCTCCCCCACCCAGGTACCTCCACTCTTGTCTCCACTGACCAGTTTTGTGATTGTAGCAAGAACTTTCTCCTTTTTCTTCTCAACCTTTGATGTAGCAGCTGTGTACTTTCTCTTGTACAAAGCCTTTCTGAAATATATAGCATATCAGGAATATCTACCAATTCCTCTAACCAGAACAGGATTTTGGCTGCAGTGGGGTTGCCCTTTCTTGGACTTTCTTTTGCCTTCACCTTGCCCTTTTTACCAGTACCAGTAGCAAAATCTTCTTGGCTTTGTGTTTCTTCTCTTTAGTTTCTGGCTTCTCAGTTTTTTACCCAACATCTTGCAAGATGTAAAAGAGAATTAAGTTTCCTCCCCATTTTTCTTGAAAGGAATAGTTAATGCTTAATGTTTTTGACCAATTTTAAACACTTATATTTGGTAATCTGGACAACTACTTTGAATACAATAATATGCAAAATAACAGCCATGGTTGAATTCCTATCATCTTGTTTTTTTTTTTTTAATTCTGTATTGTTTCTAATTTTTTAATATTATTTTTTTCTTTTTAAAATAAAAAAGGAAATAAAAGAATTTGAACACTTCTACCAATGGGGGAAAAAATAAAAAAAGAAATCATAAGGTCAGAGATTTTGTGTTCTCACCACTGTAACTCCCAAGCCTAGAACAGTGTCTCTCTTATTCCCATTATTTGACAAATAATAGATGAATAAGTAAATGAATGAATCAATGAACATAAAAGAATTCTAGAAATTTCCCTGTTGACTGCTACACTTCTCTTCATAATTGATACTCTTGTTCACATTGACTTTTGCTGAATTGTGTTGGACTAATCTTAGCTCTTTTATATTATGATAAGCAGAAGCAATCTGAGACTTAAAAATAAAAATGAAAATAAGAAAAGCAAGAAGGTCTTATAGCATCCAGCTTAACTGGTTTTTCATGCTAGGGGCCTTTGAGATGAGAGTATGCTTTGCAGGCCATGAACCCATGCACAGTAGGAGTCACAGATTCAAGCTGTACTTCTGTAGCATTTGAGGGTTTCCATGGTAACAACACAATTTTTGTGTTCTGTTTATAAGCTTAAAAATTGTGGTGGAAAGAAAGCATTGCTGTAACAAACCACGTGAGGATGATTCAAAAGCCAAAGCCTATAAAAATTAATGGTCAGAGCAGAATGTGGACTGGTAAATCAACAACCACATTATTAAAAACAGAAAACATAATGGGCCACATATGTTAACACCGTAACAAGGCAGGAGTCACTACACTCCTTAAGCCAGTTACACGTTTACATTCACACCATGACAGCTTATGGAGAGTGCATGACACGCCAGCAGCCTTGAGGAAGTGAAATCTCTTTTTCATTAATACTTAAATGACATCTAATTAGCAATTAAGATGATGGCTAACAGTGAGAAGAGGTACCTATAACAAAAGCATCCCGATAAATTACCACCATTGTATTTGCTTCTAAGTAAAGCTGGCCTTTGAAATAACAGACGCCCAGGCTATAGATGTTTAGGGGGCAAGTAACAATTCAAACAAAATGTCATCACTGTGAGCCTCACTTAATTTCCTCATCCTCTCAGGATTTGAAAACCAGAAGGGAAAAGAAAAAAGAAAAGAAAGATGATATGGAACCAAAGCTTTGTAAATAGAAAGAAGAGAAGAGGTGAAGGGAGGAGATGGGTATGAGAGGAAAAAATAAGAATAAAGACATATCATGTGCAAGTACAAATTACATGTGATGAATGGCATTACTACACATATCTAAATTGTACTAATATACTCAATAATAAAAAGAAATGTCCACACTGAGTTATAATACATTTTTTTAAATTAAAATGAAACAAAACCTACCCCTTTGTACAGTCCAGTAAAGTATTTGAAAAAGAAAACAATAATGACTATCTACAAAACCTTCTTATAAAATTTATGTTTTTGTAAATCACCACAATTTTGAAGACTTCTATTAGAGTTCAAAGAACATTGAGAGAACTATAAACATGCTGTTATGAATCTGTCTTGTCAGAATATTTACTGGCCCTCAAAAGTTTTACAACCTTTTTTGAGCCTATGTATGAGCCAATATTTCACAAATAAAATATAGCTGATAGTAAAAGATGAAAAAGTCTTTTTAAATTTTTCCTTAACAACTAACTTTTCATAGATTGATCTGGGCAAATAGGTTGATGCTAATTTTTACAGTGGAGTCAAAAAATATAGATGATTTTTATTGAATATTTTCAATAAGTATTCCACTACCCCTTTTATGCATTAACTTCTCTCTTTCATTTTATACTTTTAAGGTTATTGGTAAACTTTAGATAGACACAGAGATCACACTGATCATTCAAGAGATGCAAGAAACTCTCTTTTGTGACACCGCTTTTTTTGAGGTGTGTATTCTAGGCAACATGGTGGGCAATGGCAGCCATTGTCATCAGAGTTTTAGGGCAAAAGTCCCAGCTCCAAGGGATTCAAACAGACTAGGCTTGACAGTTTACCTGAACATGACAGTCAAGGTGACACTCACACTGGTAAAGGGCAAGAAAAAAGCTCAAATCTCCATGACCATGCAGAGAACACATGAAGAGGTTCAACATCTATCATCAAAGGTGTGACAGAACACTGAGGTTTTAATTTTTAAAAACAGATAACAAAGATAAAGGCTGTCATTTTGCAAAGCTAGAAACATCTGGTTGATCATTATCTTACAAATGGCTTTGTGAGGTTCTGGGAAAGGTGTCATTTATTGTTTTGTTTTGTTTTTTGAGACAGGATCTCACTAGGTTGTTCAGGTTTGCTTTGAGCTCATTATGTAGCCCAAACTGATCTTGAATTCCCAGCAATCCTCCTGCCTCAACCTCCTGAGTGCTGAGATTACAGGCACATGCCACCACACCTGACTAAGCCACCTTTTCTTAAAAAGGTGATTCCATTCCCATAGTGAGATGATGGACCCTGCTTGGTAAGATAGGCTTGACTCCTATCACAGCATAATTGCTCCATTTTGTGGGATGGGTAAATTCATGCTGGGTTGGTCTGATGCTCTGGATTTATTGGGATCTGAAATAACTGCAGGTTGAAGACAATGACTGCAGTCATTCCAAGGAGGCTGGACCTGGCCATGGTAAAGGATGGAAACTGAATATGCCTGCAAATTCTGAAAATTACATATTCTCATCAGGGTATTTTGAAGAGGGATGAGATTTGTTAGGTAAGTGTAGGGTAATGAAGTTTGCCCTTCGATAGACACTCCTTAAGTGATTAACATGCCTGTTGTGCAGGCTTCGGCAGGGATCTGACTCAGAGTTTTAAGGTAATAAATGATAGTGAAACAATAATCAAAGAGATGCCAACATCATCTGGCTTTTAATTACTCACTGGACATCTGCAGATCAAGCCTCTAAATCCTTATTATCCTGTCACCTCCTGAGTTTTTCAGGCTGTCACTTCATTCCTTGGGAAGACTCAATTCAGCATGCTTTGTGTGCTGTCCCAAATTAAGAGAGGATTTCAGCAGAGAGTGAAGATTAGGTAATAAATTCTGAAATTACTTTGTCCACAAAATACAGAAAGAAAATTTTAATATGTTGACTCTACCCTCCCTTAAATCATGCCATTCCATTTTGGGACTTTTCTGTAACTCTAGCATCATGGATAGTAGAACACTAGAAAAATGATTTTGGTGGAAACATGAGGTTAGACTTCATCAGATTGCAAACCCAGGGCTGGGAGATTTAGCTCAGCAGTAGAAAGCTTGTCAAGCAAGCTGGAAGCTTTGGGCTCAGTGTGCAGCACCAAAACCAAAAACATTACTCTCAACTAAAAAAAAGACAAAAAGATCCCCTGCCCCCAAAAAAGATCTCAAACTCATGATGTAGTTTCCAAGAAGGGCTTTAAAAGAAAGCCTGGCTCTCACTTTAGAAGATAACATAACAAATCATTATGACGAGAAATTCATGAGTGCATTTTTTTTGTTGTTTTGGAGATTATATTCCAGGCTTTGTACATTCTGATATGTTCTCTATTACTGAGATAAACACTTGAATCCTCACATTAGTAATTAATAAAAATAATTTCTTTTTTTTTTTTTTGGCAGAACTGAGGATTGAACTCAGGCCCTTGCTCTTGCAAGGCAAGCACTTATTCTACTGAGCCATCTCCCCAGCCCTAAAAACAGTTTCTAAATGAAAGTCTGGAAAAAAGTTTCCCCATCTGAGGTAGTTATCACACATCTCCATTTAAAAACTGACAACTAAAAGAAAAGAACTGACCATTGCCTTTCATTTGTGCAAAAAAATCTTGCTTAAACAAATAGCTCCTGTTAACCCTTCTTCATAACGAAATGCAGAAAACCAATCTAATGATGTAGAAATAAAGATAAAACTCAAAAATAATTGTTCTGAAACCTTTAAAAATAAACACATGATAAAATCATTAATTGGTGTTTGAAGAAAAACCGAAAGCATTTTTGAAGAACTGAACTTTTGGTCCCCGCCATGACAGCACAGATTGCTTTCTGTATTTAAGAGGAAACGTGTCCTATGTGTGGAAGAGTCCGCCTCTCATCATCCCCACCGTGGTCTCAGTATTAGCATCGCTGATGGAGAAAAGAGTAGATAAGAAGTGTCCTTTGACATAGAGCACTGAAAGTATGCTAGACGGATTTGTTCACTTTGAATCAATCAAATATTTAAAGTAATTCTACATTTTCTGTTTCGCAGGGCATATAGCAATGTGATAGCAAGTTTAAAATGATCATGAGGTAGTAACCAAATTTATGCTGCTCGACACAGAAGCCACAAGCTATATGTGGTGAATATTTAAATTCAAATTGAGCCTAATTTTAATGTGAAGTAATTATACTTAAATGAAAATTGAATTGATCAAACTAGAGTTTCAAGTATTCAGGAGCCACATGGGTCCAGAGAATTATGACTCTTTAGCCTACTTATGGAACATTTATATCATTAAAGATAATTTAGTTGGACAACCATGAAAAAGAAAAAAATGTAGAAGTTAGGATCTTTTGAAGAATAAAATCTATTCAACAAATCAATATCAAGACCAAAACATAAAAGTCTTGTACTAGATTAGAAAATTTTAAATTGCACAACAATGAGACTTGCATCTGATTTACTTTCTCTAAATTTTAGAAAAAAAATAGGAGCACATCTGGAGAAATTTGAATAAAAGCTGTGCAAAGATAAGATGGAAAGGTTTTAATGTGGAAAAATAAATCAAGCATGACTATTGATCATCTCAGATAGGTGAAAATATGCTGTTTTTCTTTCTCTTTTTTAAATTCCACTTTCTAAATTTGTACATTTCATTGTTTTACTTTAGAAAATATTCTTAGTCCTCCTGGCCACAAATTTTAGGATAATTTTGGGCTAGCAGGGAAATTGAGCAGAACAGACTGCAATTTCTCACATCAGCCCTTACCCTGCACAGTGGAGCCTCCTGCATTATGAACATCAGACCCTGGAGTTCATCTGTTTCAATGACAAACCTACATAAATGTGCAGCTCTCACTCAGGTTCTACAGTTTACATTAAGGCTGTTTTACTTCAAATTTGTGAGTCTGGACAAAGGCCTGGTGAGGAGCCTCTTACAGTACATGCAGAATTCTTACACTACCCTGACAGCTCTCTATGTTCTGCCTAGGCAGACTTCCCTCCCAACTTTGGGAAATCACTACTGTTTCTGTTGATCCTCTAGTTTTGCCTTTTTTAAAATACCTCTTGGTTGAAAATACACAGTCTGTGGACATATAGCTTTTTAAAATTAAGTGTACATTTAACAGTCTATATTTCTATAGTCCTGTCTTTTATAGTACATGTTTACAACACAACATTATTTCATTCATCATGAGAAGTTGGTGCATGTATGTAACATGTTAATTCCCTATTTTCTTTCACTCCCTTCCCTTTCCCTTTCTTTCACCTCTTGGACCTTTTCCTTCTTTTTGTATATGTTTGTAGAACACGGTGATCACATTTACCATGGAGAGTTGGCACATACACACAACACATTCCAATTCCTCTTATTTAACTCCATTCCGCCACCACCCGTTTTCTTGGTCTTCCTCTTATATACGAAGGATCTTTCTTGCTATTTCCCCTTATCTATTTTTTGCTTTGTTCTTTATTTTATATTTTGGGTTTTGAAAAGAGGCCATGAGATATTTAAGCTTGTTTGTTTCACCTTATTTCGGTCTTCAGGTGCATTGATTTTCTATGATTCAAGTTTATCCTTCTTTATGGTAAAGTAATACTTCATTGTGTATAAATGCTGCATTTTTTTTCTTCATACATCTATTCTGCCTTTTCATGTCTTGATAGCTTATTTCCATTTGGCCTGAACAATATTCCCCTGTCTGAATATACCAGTTTATTTATCCATTTACCTGTTGAAAGACATCTTGCTTACTTGGAACTTTTGACAATATAAACAAGCTACTATAACCATTTGTACATAATTTTTGTGTGACTACAACCTTTCAACTCTTTTGGGTAAACACCAAAGAGTACAATTATGGATCATATAACAAAACTATGCTTAGTTTTGTAAGAAACTTCCAAACCGCCTTCCAACGTGGCTGTACCATCCCTGGGCATTCCCACTGAGACAGGTGCCTGGCTCTCATTTATTCTTTGATGGCTGGAGGGGTTATGTGGCAACAGTTGTCATTCCCCACTCTACAGTTTCTTTTCACTCCCATGAGGTGCCTTCCCATGGATTCCTGAGGAGGGGCAGGGATAGCTTCCTTCATTGTCTTTCTACCACCGCAAAGCTACTTTGTACCTGCTTTCCTAGGCACTCTGATAGGAGGTGCAGTTCCACTGTCAGTCCTGGATCCTCTCCCACACATCTGCATACCAGATACTGCTTGTCTTTGAAGAATTGGTGGGGAAAACACTTCCAATGTGCTGAAGATTGAGGAGGGATCCAGAACTATTGTTAACATTCCCATCCTCCTCAACTCTCAATAAACTGTAATTACCACTGCTAGCTGCTGTGAAGATTTCTGTCTGAGTACTACCACATTTTGTACAGTCCTGACAGCTGTCAATCAAGTACTTGAACCAGTGTCTGTCCTCCTGATGTTCCTCCTTTAAGCAGCCATAAAAGCTGTGGCTATCATAGACAGTCCACACCCACTGCAAGAAATGTCTGTCCTTGAAATTGAACCAAACTGCAGTTTGCACTCATCATTGGACTTGGATCAGAAGGTTTAAGTTTAGACTGATTTGGGCTAATGAAAAGGCCAAATATGGGTCAATCACAGGCAGCATTTCCCCAGGTCTTCTCAGGTTAATCTAGGAGGATTCCTTCTGTGCACTGGGCCCTAGTGGTACAGCATAGTTCCTGTCCAAATAAAGCCTTGCTCTGGCAGGCTTGTGAATCCGATCCTGATTTACTTCTTAGGAAGTATGAGATCAGAAAGTCTTGTAAATCTACTCAGGATAACCTTGAGTAGGATGGACAGAGCAGTCACATTAAAATAAAGAGTAATAGACACTAGAGGTATCAGTATGAAGAGCTCCAGGGACTTACATCCAAAAAACACAGAGCACCAGAGACCTGTAACCTACATCCAACACAAACCAGCTTCAAATAGCAGCAGCTGACAGCAGCACAGACCAGCAACCAAAAGAGTCAGTTGTTGTCATCAGGGTAGCTGTATTTTGCTCATTCATGATTTTTATCTGAATAAAACAAAAGACCCCTCAACTGATGAATGATACTATCAGTTCTGCATGGGAATTCCTATTGCTCCATATCCCAGACAAACGCTGTCGATGTCAGGGCTTGAATTTTGAGTATTCTAATTGATGTGTAGTGATATGCCCCTGTTGTTTCAATTTGTGTTATTATTACATTACTTCATTCATCTTTTCATTTACTTGTTTGCTACCTTTGACTTGCTATTAATATTTTGTAAATGGTTCATTGCTCACCTGACAAAAATACTTTTCAGTGGCTGTTCTTGTCCTAAATTAACCTTTGTCACATTACTCGTGGTAAAAGAGAGAAGGACTTTGGGAAACCTCTCAGCAGTCAGATCCAAAATCCACTGCAGAACAGAGATGCAAAAAATTGAAATGTAATGACAAAGTGAAGCAATCTGAGAGATTATGTTGGAAAGCAAAAAATAAAGAGCCATAATAAAGCAATCCAAAAGTGACAACACATACTGAAAGCTAAACAAGCATAAATGGAAGTTATTAAAATGATTAATAGTTCTCGAAAAGTATTGAGAACAGATTTCTTTCATTTCTGTTATTCTGCTAGCTAACATGTCATTATTATCACAGACACATATTCGATTCAGTGTTCTAACCTTGGAGGCCTTGTTTTCTTTCTGTTTTGACATTACATTTGAATGTTTTCAACTAAAATGCTCTCTCCAGTAAGAAACTTGTTTTCAAGTGAGTGACATAATGTCCCCATTTATCCTGCATGTGCTATATAGGACAGTTGGAAAATGGGTCTAAATATCTTCCTTGTTTGGGGGACTGTTTCATTCCCTGTTGTCACTGTCATCCAACCTGCCACAGATATATATGGTCATCATGAGTTCTCATCAAGATCATTACAGGCAACACAAACTCCATACTCACCCCCTAACATATGACCTTTAGGCTCTATCTCTTTCAACATATTGCTTTGTGTCACACATACTTAAGAGCCTTCTCAAAATCCATTGTGTCATTCTTCTTCCCTGTGATAGAGTTTGACTTCGTTTGTGGTAGCAAGGTAGTCATTTGAAAGAAGGCGATGTTTTTAAAAAATCCATTTCCCCATTTTGTGGCATCATGAGATCTACTCCTGAGATTAGGAGTAGTGGCTGGATTAGACTGCTGGAAAAGACTTTTGGAGGGATTGTCTTTCAGCTTTTCTTTTTGCTGTTCTTTGAACTCGTGTAGCAGGTACAGGTGCCTTCTATGTAAGTGGGGAGTTGGCAGCCAGATCCTGCAGATGGGGGAAGGAACGGGCGGTGCAGAACGAGACAGACAAAAGGCACCCTGCATACTGCTGCTCACGGAACGCCCTGCTCTTTAACCCCTTGTTACATTTTTATTGTTTTCTCTTCACAAGAAAATGAGGGCAATTTTGGATGATACAGAGAGAAAAATTTTAAAACTCACAATATGTGTTCAAATCTGGTTGTGACTATTAAGTAAACATGGCCTCTGGCTGCAACGGTATGCTTGCTAGCCCATTTGTGTTTAGTGTAATTTTGAAAATTGCCTAATTTAGGGAACAGAAATTAATGTTTATAATGTTCATGCTTTTTAGCTAAAAGCTTCCTGAAATAAAAAGCTGCTGTGATTGTATTTTTTAAGTAAGAAAACAAAATGTGTTTCTGATCTAAGTCAAAATCAAGATTAGAATGCAATCACAAGAAATAAAAAGATAAGTGTGACATTTTATTTTTCCCAAGTTATTCAGACTAATATGGCAAACTTCATAAAATGAGATTAAATTCCTAACCTAGGAAATTTATCTGAACCTTTATGCATTACTATTATCGTAACTGAGCTTGTTAATATTCACTCAGCTACTGATAATGAAACACAGAAGCATGTATCCCCCTCTTAAATATTACATTACACTTTAAGGAAGACTGTCTTCTAGTTTTACTGAATCATTTTGAAATCCTAGACACTGGAAAGCTGTCATTCCTTTACTTTAAATCAATATAAAACAGTATAGACATTCTTTGTATCTATAAGTAAAATGATTTCAACAAGCTTATAGTTATATATACATATATATGATACATAAATAATCTCCACTATTTAGACAGATAGAAAATATGTGCTTACCTATTTAATTCCATTTACAATTGATTTGAATTTCTAATTGTTACTGAGCATCCATCATCTCACCTATACACCGCATGCACCTGAGTCAAGCTTATCAATGTCTGCATCTCCAATGTGCTATACCGAATTTTCTCCGGATGTGACCTAATTGTCTTACATATTCCTTCTACACTTTCTGGTCCAGCAACTAAATTGAACAATTACACATTCTGTCATCTTTCATCTAGCTCTTCATAAAGTTTAATATCTATACAACAAAAAGTCTGTAGACAACCTAGGTATCAATATAAAAAGGTACTAAAATAGTTCCTCTCTACTAAAAATAATTTTACTGTGATCAAATAAATAAGGAAATTAAGCATAAGCTTTCATACAGCCATTTTCACTCATTGTACATATATTCTTGGTTTAATAAATAACTTCAGTGAAGACTTCATAATTTTGCTTTAAAATTTCAAACTCAATGGCATGATATTCCTTCAAACTTTAGTACAAGAACCATTCCAAGGTGGCACATTACTGTGGGCAATTGGCTTTCTTCCACAATTTCAACTGCAGTAAAACAATGTTGAAAATAGTGGGCAGGAAAATACTAACATAAGGAAATGAATTAACAAGAACAAAAAAACAATGAATTACTAACAACAAAGAAATACTGTAAGGTATCTCAAAGGACACAGAGCTGCTTCTGAACATGTGGGAGAGAGTGATGTGGAGGATAAGTTCATTTTAGCCTTGGACAGAAATAGGTCAGCACATACGCACACAGACACACAGACACGTGCATGTGCATGCGAGCATGCACACACACACACACACACACACACACACACACACACACACACATACACACAGAAAACAAAATCCATTTTAGCTTTGCTCTTTCCTCTGTGCTGGCTTGGGACCATCATTTTACGATCACTGAAGAAATGAGTGATGCTAGTCTCTTGGCACAGGCTCTGGTGGAACAAACTGACTTTGACTAGTCAATCTCTTCTCTTGTACAGTCTCTGGTCTGGTGGATTCCCATTCCACTGCATAGTTATCATAGGGAAGGAACTTCTGCCTATGAGAAAAAAAAAATGAACTGGAGAGACACTTTGTAGAATGATACCAGGCAATATTAAATGTTTGCTTTCCATATATCTTGCTGAAATCACTGAAGGATTTATTAATTTCTGTTGAGATTGTGCTATAACTATTAATGAATTATTTTTGGACTCTATATTCTACATTAGTGGAATATAGCATTTAAAATGTTTCACCCCATTTTTGAGAATCTTCCTAAGCCACTGAGTTCTTTTTTTATGTTGTGCTGTGTTTTGTTTCTTTTATTTAAGTTTATTGGTATTATTTAGGTATATATGATAATGCTCATTATAGGGAATTTGTACATATGTATGACATAACGACTTCACTTCATGCCCCCCATGTGTCTTGCTTATTTTTCTCCCATTGTTCAGAAAAATACCCAATGCCCAAATTTTTCCTGCAAAGCAAGATAATTTATTAAATGAAGAAATTTTGTACTACTTTGCATTGCACCTATAAAAACATTAGAATTTACTTTATTTCTACAAGAAAATTAAAATTTCCTTTTATTTTGATAAATGTTATTTTTCATTTCTTTTTGCTTTTTTATTAATTTTATTGAAAAGCAAATAGCAATGAGAGTTTCAAAACCAATTAGTAGGACAGTTTCAATAAGTAATACATTGCATATTGTTGTCTTTTTAGTGTTTATAGTATACGATGCAGACATCCTGTTGAAACACAATTAGTACAAATCTTTCTTCTCATTGAATTAAGAGAAAGTAGCTGTATAGCTATCCTATTTTGTGTATACAGATACAAAATGGTCCTTCATTTGTATCCCTTTTTGTTGTTTGGTTTTGTCAGAAACAGGTATTCCACTGCTATTTAAATATTGTAGGGGAGTGAATTCAGCAAAATATTCCAATATAGTCCAGTGGTCAGTAATAGTAGTGGGTTATCTGTAGGACTGACAATGTAGAAGTTGTTGACTTGAGTCTTTCACAACTCCGCATATTAATATGGCTTTTTATACCTCATTTTTACACTTTTCTGATGGATGGTTAAGACTAAGATAAAGCAAGACCTGTATAACAAGAAGTATAACTTTTGTACCTGCCAAGGTCAGTCAAATCCCCTCAGGATTTATCCTGAAACCTTGTACTGCATTTTGTAGACCCTTTGTCAGTGTCAGTCATGTGCATGAGTCACTACCATTGCTTGACCTAGTTGCTCTCTGTGAAAGCCTGAGAGAATGTTTTTTCTCCATATGACTCTCCTTAGGCACACTCTACATTGTTGATGATTTTCCTCTGTGGCCCCATAGTCTCCTTGATCAGTAAGTTTGGGACACAACTGAATTACAGGATGTTATAGTATAGGTTCTCCTATGTCCTGAGTCTTCATTGACCTTGAAAGGGTAGGGACAAAATGTTGGCTGTCCTTGTAATGCTTCTATTTCTCTAATTTTTGGTCTGCAAACTTAGGTGGTTAACACTCCAGAAGAAAAGCTTAATGATATTATTACCTTATAACATAGGCAGTTGAGCTTAACCTCACTATCTGTCTAAATATCGAACATCTTAGACATAGTGTGGAACGGGTATATTCTATCAGGTATTTATATGTTAAACTTTAAATTCTTACATAATGTGAAGTAAAAAAGAAAAAAAATGAATAAATAAGTTTTAAAAAATTGGAATGAACAATTACATATTTTTACACAGAAATTTAGAAATGTAAACATATACAGCATTGTAGCAGGACATTCTTATGACATTTTTGTTCCTTGTCACTTTTTTATTTATTACTCTTTTTTGAAACAAATATTTATTTGAGAGACAGTATAGCAGTAATTGACATGATATGACAAGCAGTACATATTTAGAAGACCAGAATGACAGACATTCCAAGCATCAACCTAGTATTACACATTGTTATTCAGTGCAGTTGCTTAGTTCACAGATATCAGTATATATAGTTGGTCAGGGTGAGACTTCTACCAGTTAACTGTTAGTTTCAAAAACCTGATGAAGATTCTCAGGATCATTGCCTTACCCATCTTGTGCTTATAAATGTATGGCTTTGCCCCTTTCATGTTTCTTAGCTTTTCTCCTTGCCCTCTATTTGTTGTTTAATGCTTAAGTTCTCACTTCCCTTTTCATTGTGTTATACCTTTCTCTTTTTGTTTCTTCTTTTGAGCTATTACACTAGGGAGACTATATGATATTTACACATGTAGGTTTGGTTTATTTCACTTATGAGGATATCTTCAAGTGGCATCCACTTAAATATAAAGGGTGTGAGTTTATCATTCTTTATAGCTGAGTAATGTTCCATTATATAAAAATACCATGTTTTTTTCATCCATTACTCAGGTGATGGGCATTTTGGTTGTTTCCAGGATGTGGCTATCACAAAGTGTACTGCTATAAACATAGGTACAGTTATGTCACTATGATATGATGTTTTCAATGCTTTTGGGAAAATTCCCAGTGGGGGGATAGCTGGTTTAAATGGGATATCCATTCCTAGTTCTTTTGGGGTCTCCAGACTGATTTCCATAACAGTTATACCAGTCTACTTTCCAACCAGCAGTGGAGAAGGGTTCTTTTTTCCCCACAGCCTCTCCAACATTTGTTGTTGGTTGATTTCTATATGATAGCCATTCTTTCTGGGGTGAGATGGCATGTCAGTGTTGTTTTAATTTGCATTTCATGGATGGCTAGTGATGTGGAGCATTTTTACATGTATTTATTCGCTCCTATAACTTCACCCTCTAAGAAGTGTGTATTCATCTCAGATGCCCATTTCTGGATTGGGTCTTTAAATTTTGCGGCCATAATGTTTTTTAGTTCTTTATAAATTTTATAGAGAAGACCTTTGTCTGAGTGCTTATTGGTTATGATTTTTTACAAATTTGTGGGTTGTCTTTTCACCTTGTAGGATAGCTTGCTCATGCTCGGCTTTCAGCTTGTCCAACACTCAGGCATACTTAAAGGAGACGTTCCCCATCTCATCCTTCTCTTTCTCAAATTTTTAAATTGTTCTTTTATTGATTCCACCACATTTGTGGATCAGATGGCTGGTGGTGTTGGACTTTCTGGAGTCCACGTATCCAATGATAATATTAATGTGAGTCTTTTCCTTTCCCATATTGGCTTTGATTTAGTGATAGTTTTCTCTATACCTGTGCTTTTGTGGAAAAGGAGTCATTTTTGACATCAGAAACATTTAAGGTTTTATATGCCCATGTATTGATGACCTAATGATATCTACGTCCTTCTAAGTGTATTAGTCTGATTGAATTAGGATTACCATAATGCACAGAAAATATAATTTAAAGAATTGTGGAAAACATGTAGAATGCTAATAGGTTAGGATATATGTTTAATATTTTAAACTTCACCAGTGATTTTCAGTATCAAATATGAAAAATAATAAATTTTTGAAATTTACTCTTGAATCATAGGTGGACCAATCATAAAATTTCAGCCAAGTAGTTAATTTCTTCCTTCTAAAATTTCATGAAGAATTTGACTGAAAATATCAATAACATATTTTTATTCAATTTATTTGTTTCTTCACATAGTTTCTTAAATTATTTGATAACTTTAAGGTCTTTGGGTCCATGGTGATAGTTGGTGGCTAAGTGCCTGCCTAGCAAGTACAACAACCCAGTTTAATTCCCCCTGCCTCCTGGTACCACACACAGTGCTGGCCCCAGAACCCATAATCCCAGTGCTGGGGAAGCTGAGACAGGAGAATCACTATGAGTCTGACCTGCACCAAATAAATCAAAGATAAAAGAAATTTAAGGGCACTATATAATTAAAGTTCAGTTCCAAACATCACATAATAGTGACATATGTGTACTATGTTTATAGCAGCACAATTTGTGTTAGGCAAATCTTAGAAACAACCAAGATGCACATCGCCTGAGGAATGGATGAAAAAGATGTGGTATTTTTATACAATGGAGTATTACTTAGCTATAAAGAATGAAAAACTCAAAGCCTTTATGTTTAAGTGGATGCCAATTGAAAATATCCTCATAAGTGAAATAAACCAAACCCACATGTGTAAATATCATATAATCTCCTTAGTGTAAGAACTCAAAAGAAGAAATAAAAATAGAAAGGTATAACACAATTAAAAGGAAAGTGAGAACTTGAGGATTAGACAACGAAGAGAGGCCAAGGAGAAAAGCTAGGAAACAAGACAGGGGCAAAGCCATAGATTTATATGCACAAGATGATTCAGGCAGTGATCCTGAGAATCTTCAGCAGGTTTTTGAAACTAGAAGTTCATTGGTAGGGTTCTCACCCCGACTAACTATATATGCTGATACCTTGAACAAAGCAACTGCACTAAAGATAACAATATGTGATACTAGGGTCATTCTTGGAATGCCTGTCATTCTGGACTTCTACATATGTACTGTATGTGATGTCATATCAATTACTGCTATACTGTCTCTCAAGTAAATGTTTAAAAAGAAAGGGTAGTAAATGAAAACAAGAGAAAATAAACAAAAATGTCACTAGACTATCCTACTACAATGCTGTATATGGGTAGATTTCTAAATTTCTGTATAAAATATGCAATTGTTTATTCCGATTTTCAAATTTTTTTTATTTTTTAATTTTATTATTCTTCATATTATATAAGGACTTAAACTTTAACATATCAATACTTGATGGAAAATACCTGTTCCATTTTATGTCTAAGATGTTTGATATTCAGACAAATAGTGAGGTTAAGCTCAACTGCCTATGTTGTAGGGTAATAACAATAAGATTCTCTTCTGGAGTGTTAACAAGCTAAGTTTACAGACCAAAAATTAGAGAAAAAGAAGAGCTTCTAGCCAACATTTTGTCCCTAGCCTTTCAAGGTCAGTGAAGACTCAGGGAATAGGAGAACCTGTACTGTAACATCATGTAACTCAGTTGTGTCCCAAATTTTCTGATCAAGGAGATTAGGGAACCACAGAGGAAAGTGATCAGTGATGTAGAGTGTGCCTAAGGAGAGTCACATGGAGAGGAAATATTCTCTCAGGCTTTCACAGAGAGCAAATTTGTCAAGCAATGGTCATGACTCATCCACATGACTGACACTGACAAAGGATCTGCAAATGGTGATACAGGGTTTCAGGATAAATCCTGAGGGGATTTGACTGACCTTATTAGATACAAAGGTTACATTTCTTGTTATATAGGTCTTGTTTTATCTTGGTCTTAACCATCCAGAAGAAAAGTATAACCCTCTTTCTTTGTTTCTTTTCTTTTCCTCTTTTTTTTTTTTTTTTTCAGAACCAGGGATTGAACTCAGGACTTGCACTTTCCAGGGAAGCACTTACTCCACTGAGTCATCTCCCTGCCCAGAAAAGTATAAAAATGAAATATATAAAGTAAAGCCTCATTACTATGCTGAGATGTAAAAGGCTCAACTTAACAACTTCTGACATTACCAGTCCTACAGAAAACTCACTACTATTATGGACTACTGGCCTATATTGAAATATTTTGCTGAATTCATGCACCTACAACATTTAAATGACAATGGAATACCCTTCTTTGACAAAACTAAACAACAAAAAGGGATATAAATGAAGGACCATTTTCTATCTATATATTCAAAATAGTTGGAATTCATATACAGCTACTTTCTCTTAATTCAATGAATAGAAAGATTTGTTCTAATAGTGTTTGTAAACAGGATATAATATTTGTTTCTTGTCCAATGAATAACCACTAAGACATCAATATACAATGTGTTAATTATTGAAACTGTCCTACCAATTTGATTTGAAACTATCTCATTGCTATTTGTTTCTCAATAAAATTATTAAAAATAATAATAACGTTCAGTTCTTACAATATTTTGTTTAAATTACCAATGTTACCAAAATCATAAGACATTAGTACTAAGCAAGTTATTTAAAAATATTTTAACCAAATTTTTCCTACTTTTAGGTCTTTACCACTTAGGCAGTATGGCTTACATGTGAACTCTTTCAGAGCTCCTTAAACAAAAACAAAGTAATTGCACGAACAGGATAAATTATTTTAACATAAGGATGTGCTATAGTTAGGTCTAGACTAAAAAATTTTTCAATTATTAACTATAACTAGAACTTTCGACTATTAAACATGACTTTTCTAGGTGCATGATCCAGTAATTTTATTTTCTGTAGCATTTAATGGCTTATTAACGTTTACTGCACATCTGTGATACATTGTAAGTTAGTCATTATCCAACAGATCTAATTTAAAAATGAAATATGAAATAAATTTGATACTTTTTTATAAAAAAAGAAATCTATAATTATAGATGAACATTAAGACAAACAAAATGGTGACCTAATTGTTCCCCAGTAAATGTCTACTAAATGGCACAACTTTACCTATACTGAAACTGCACAATATTGAACAGCAGTAGTAATCTTCACCTCAACCTTTCTGATCAGAAGTACAGGACATCATTACCATGAAAGTTAAAACAAAGAATGGAACAGAAAACAAGTATTATCTATATAATGAACAAATTAACTGACAATACATTTTAACTTGAAATATTAATTTGGACACTTTAATTGTGGAATATTTCAGTTTTAGCACAAGAAAAAAATGCTTGCAAGGTATTGCAGTGTTTGGCATTTTTACTGCAAGTTTTAAATCAGCGTTACTCAACAACTCATCTCTAAGAAAGTGGCAGTGTTTATAAGTACAAAAATTGATTCATCTAGTAAATGGTACTATACATAGACAAATAATACAGTTTTTTTAAAAAAAATAGGTTTTAAAAAATTCAGAATGTCTTGATGATAGCTAATTGTCTGAAAAGCTAAAATCAGAAATAGATGTACTTGTTAATATTACTTTCCTCTGAAAAAGTTAGAATGATTCCAGGAAGAAATGATTTAAAAAGAAACATGTGATTAATATACTGTCTCTTTTAAGGTCAAGCAAAATTTCACTTCAAAGAGGGGAAATTTGACTTTAGCATTCTTAAAAGTACAGGACTCTTTTAAACCATTATCGAATTCAAAAAGTCATTTGTTTCCACAGGGTATTTGTATTTTAGAACATAGGTTAAAAAATGGCAAATCACTAAGTGAGTGCCAAAGAATTTGTGCTCCAGGTTGAATATTCCTTTTCTGAAATGCCTGGAACCAGAAAGGTTTTTAGATGTTTTCACATTTTGGAGTATTTGCATATACATAAGACATCCCGAAGCAATCATGTTTCCTATAACCTGAAAAAATGCTCTTAATGCCTTTGTATTTTGCTCAAGACCCATCAGAGGTCAGCTGCGGAGTTGTCCACTCATGGCACCACATCCATGGTCACAACGTTTGGGATTCCAGAGTATTCTGGGTTCGGCATCAGTGACGCTCCACCAGTATAATAATTACAAATGTATACTAACTGCCAGTGGTCACCAGCAAACATCTATGCCCAGGCCTAAAAGTTCCTACAGTATCGAGGTCAGATTCCAGAATGATTCTCCTACATGGAAAGTAATAACTTCCATAAAATCCAAAGGAATCTTGTGGGATCCTTCCAAAGCTGTGTAATTTCCCAAATGACTTTTTTTTTTTTCTTGCAGATCCTGTTCATCCCTTCACTCTCTTTTCAGTCACATATTCTAACCAAGCCATCAAATATATATGTATATATATATGAAGGCGCGCTCTTCAGAAGTTTAAATTCGCCGCGCCGGAAGCGGGGAGGCATAGATCTCTTTTCTATGGACAAGAGTGGTACTTTATTGGTCCGTTGGGTTTGTCAATATTCAGTTTGTATTTAATACTATAATTGATGATAATTTTTATTAAGATAACCAAAGTAATATAGTGTCCCAATTAATTGGTTTCCTCGAGGTGAACATAAATTTCAACTCGTTTAGTAGGAGTGTGATTGCTCAATCATATGGTAGTCAAGTCTTAGGAGACTGCATTTCTAGGAATTTAGTAGTTTATTCTAGCTACGGTTTGTTGGCTTATAATTGTTTGTTGTAGTTTTTAATAATCCTTTAAATTTTTGCGTTATTAGTGTAAAATTTAATTTAATTCCTGATTTAGTATAGGAATCTTTCTTTCTTAGTCTATTTAAGGGTTTGTTGATGTCACTTTTCAAAAATCAATTCTTAGTTTTGTTTATATATTGTTATTTTTCTAGTGTACTTTTATTTCTGTTCTGATCTTTTCTGTTTCTTTTTTTTGCCATAGTTTTATTCATAAACAAATAGCAATGAGACAGTTTCAAATCAAATCGCTAGGACAGTTTCAATAATTAACACACTGCATGCATTCCTCTTAGTGGTTAATTGCTGTACAAGATGCAGACTTGAGATCCTATTTACAAACACCATTAGAACAAATCATTCTATTCATTAACAGAATGTGACTATATATCTATCCTAACCACTTTGAATACACAGATACAAAATGGACATTCATCTGTATACCCTTTTGTTCTTAAGTTCTGTTATTTGAATATTATAGGTGTGTAAACTCAGCAAAATATTCTAAGAGTTCAGTATCCCATAATAGTATTGGGGCTTCTGCTTAACTGGCAATGTCAGAAATTATTGACCTGAGTCCCCCACAGCTCAACTTAACAGCATGGCTTTATTTCTTATATTTC